>NW_015386583.1:129145-131825 GCF_001527695.2 Protobothrops mucrosquamatus | reverse complement strand
AAAAAAGAAGGGGAGTAGAGGCTTTACCCGCGCTAAACCTCCAAGAAAGGATATCCCCTGCTATTACTTACACTGATACGGATCATGTGGGAAGGACAACTCCCAATAAGAACTCGGTGCCTGGAGTACATTCTAGTATAACCGGCCCAGTGACGAGATCGAAGAGTCGTGCACACGCCCTAATTAAACCTATAAAGGGTCTTTCCCATTGACCAGCATTCTAAGCCCTGAAGATGTCAGCGGATGCCGACGAAAGCTAGGCACTTTTATTGATTTCTATGTATTTTAAAGGTTTTTAATATTCTTAAGAACTTTTATCTCTAAATTATTATTATTAAATTATTTATTCCCTGGTGCTCACGTCTATTGACTGACTTTGAACATATATATATATATGTGCTTTTTGAACACCCTGTCAGCCCAAATATGGGAGAGAGAGAAGTCTTTTTTGCCTGCATCAGCTCAATCCAGAGCTATCCACAGGCAGCAGTCGCTTAACTGCGACATCATATGTGTTTTTCAAAATTTGGATTGCTAACAAAGAATTAAGGGAGTACTGGGATAGCTATTTCTAACCTTATTTGGTTTTCATCAGCCAGACATACCCTTCTGAGATTTGAACCTGGGCTGTCTGCATGTTAAGCAGAAGTATTAGCCCCTAGACCACAGGCTCTTTCTCACTTTGTTAGCTACAAGAGACAGGGGAAGAGGATGAGTGCTTTTTGAACACCCTGTCAGCCCAAATATGGGAGAGAGAGAAGTCTTTTGCCTGCATCAGCTCAATCCAGAGCCATCCACAGGCAGCAGTTGCTTAACTGCGACATCATATGTGTTTTTCAAAATTTGGATTGCTAACAAAGAATTAAGGGAGTACTGGGATAGCTATTTCTAACCTTATTTGGTTTTCATCAGCCAGACATACCCTTCCGAGATTCGAACCTGGGCTGTCTGCATGTTAAGCAGAAGTATTAGCCCCTAGGCAAAAGGCACCGCTCCTATAAAAACAGCCATCCCACTAATGGCTAGTCACCCTTGATAACTGCATAGCCTTGATAACTGCAAAAATGCGAATATGTTTCTAATTTCATTAAAAACTCGAATCCTGGGTAGAGCCATATTATAAAAACAAATAAACACAAACACCAGGAAAAAATTTAAACTAAAAACGTTTAATCCAATGCCAAGCTTTCGTCGGTCAGCACTATCGACATCATCAGGGCTTAAAACAGGTCGATGGGAGTCTCTTTTATAGTACTGGCCAGTTTTTGCGCACGACTCCTGGACCTTGTCATCGGTCCACTCAATAGTCCTAATTGTTTAACTGTGAAAGGTGCATATTGGCTGTTTTCTTGATGTCATTTGGGGCTGCTGCTCTATTGCTTACCTCCCTTCCTCCAATCTCCCCCTTTGTGTGTGTACTGTTATCTATCCCCCCACCACAGGCTCCTAAAACTCGCATGTTCATTCCCCCCTTTTTTGGCCATTCGTTTCCTTCGTATGTATCCAATTGTTCCTTCTCACCCTATTGGGCTTTGGGCTTGATGTTTTTCCCTCCCCTTTTCCTTCCGTCATCCTTCTCATGTCTCCATAGCCATGCCCTGCGCCTGTATTACTTACTATGGTCCCTACCCCCTCTTCTTCCTCTTTTTTGATGTTTATTTCATTCGTGTCACCCCAGTCATCGCATTGCAATCTTCGTCTTAATCCATTTCTTTCATCCAATGTGGGTCGTATACGTTCTCTCCTCATGGGGGTGTTACTGTATTGTGTGTTTGATCCTGCCCCCCTGCTCTTATCATTCATCACCACCTTGTCAGATCCTGGGTTTGTTGTTCTTTCCTCCCCCCTTTTTTTCTCAAACGTCCTTCTCGTGTCTCTGTGGTTGCCCATAGAGTTGGCTCCTGGAGTGGCCGTTCGTTCCTCCCCCCTTTTTGACGATTGTTGTGTGCGTGTCGTTGCGGTCCTCGCATTGTGTGCGGTGTTCTGGGTCATCCTCTCCCCTCGGTTGCAGTCGTGCTTTTGCGACATCATATGTGTTTTTCAAAATTTTGGATTGCTGACAAAGAATTAAGGGAGAACTGGAATAGCCATTTCAAACTTTTTAGTTCTTTTCAACCAGACATTCTGAGATTCGAACCAAAATTTTGAAAAACACATGATGTCGCAGTTGCGAATGCTGCTGGTGGATAGCTCTAGTTTGAGCTGATACAGGCAAAAGATTCCTTTCTCCCATATTTGGGCTGACAGGGTGCACCAAAACTCAAAGATAATTCTTCTCCCCTGTCTCATAGCTGACCAAGTGAGAAAGAGCCTGTGGTCTAGAGGTTAATACATCTGCCTAACATGCAGACAGCCCAGGTTCGAATCTCAGAAGGGTATGTCTGGTTGAAAAGAACTAAAAAGTTCGAAATGGCTATTCCAGTTCTCCCTTAATTCTTTGTCAGCAATCCAAAATTTTGAAAAACACATATGATGTCGCAGTTGCGAATGCTGCCAGTGGATAGCTCTAGTTTGAGCTGATACAGGCAAAAGATTCCTTTCTCCCATATTTGGGTCGACAGGTGCAACCAAAACTCAAAGATAATATTATATATATATATATATATATATATATATATATATATATATATATATATATATATATATATATATATATATATATATATATATATATATATAT
>NW_015386583.1:117936-127583 GCF_001527695.2 Protobothrops mucrosquamatus | reverse complement strand
ATCTGATGACGCGATGAGTGAGGAGTAGTAGTTAGTCCTAGCCACCCTCATCGCCACTAGGTAGGATCTAACATGTATCCTTACCTGTGTTCGATCGGATTCGGTTCGGCTGGCCCTCCAACTTCTCTCTAGGCGTCTTTTCCGACGTTTCATCTCTCTCAGCTCCCCGGTAAACCAGGGAGCCAGTCGAGATCTACGTAGATTTTCACAGGTACAGGTATGCAGGTCTTGGCGTAGTCGGGTCTTTTCCCATGTAAGATTGAGAGTATCTTGGTGACGTTTCGACGAGGTCCCACTCGTCATCTTCAGCCTGAAGACCTCAGCCTGAAGATGACGAGTGGGACCTCGTCGAAACGTCGCCAAGATACTCTCAATCTTACATGGGAAAAGACCCGAATACGCCAAGACCTGCATATATATATAAGATTTTACATCAGAAGTTCCTCATTTAAAAGATAGACACTACTATTCACAGAGGCAGGTCAATATTATGCTAATAAAGGCATAATGAAGGAACAAAAGCAATGTATCTTGCTTTTTCCCACATACTGTGTCCTCTTTGCAACAATGTTGAGAAAATAATGCTGTAAATTATACTAGTGGCTCTCAGTCATCCAAAATATTTTATGACTAAGAATAGACATAGAGCGAATATCCTTATTTCCAATCAGTATTATGGGAGATAAGTCGGTCAAGGCTAGCAAATATTTCCAAGGCAGGAAAGATAGCTTCGCATTCCCGTTGTTCCTTGAGCTCAGATTTTTAAATGAATTTAGACACAACTTTCATTTAATGACAACAGAATATGCATATGTGGGATGCTGCAAGGTTTGGCACTCTCTCCATTCCTGTTTAACATCTGCCGCAGGATAAGTTTCATTGCCTTGGGGTGAAGTATCAGTGTGCTCATGCAAGCCAATTATGTATCTCCATCCTGGCAATGTTGTTGATATCTAAGTGCCAGGAGGCTTCAGGGGTGTAGAAAAGGAACAACAGGCTTCAAGTGAACCTTGGCAAGACTGAGTGGTTTTAAGTTTTGTTCTTCTGGATCTGGGACTTCCTTTGGTACTAGAACTACTCCCAATAGACATGATACACAATCTAGACTGGTGACTACTGCTTGAGAAGGAAGTGGCACTCATGGTTAAGATGGCCTTTGTGTAGGTTTGTGTTGTGCACCAGTTGCACTCTTTTTTGGTTCCTGAGAGACTGCTCATAGCCACTCATGCCCTGGTCTCCTCCGTAATGTGCTATACATGGAACTGCCCTTGAAAAATATCCAAATTTAAATTAGTGCAGAATGTGGCATGGACAGTTACGTGTAGCCCTAGTATGTCTCCCAAGTAGACAAGAAGGAAACATGATGAGTTAATTCTACTTTATTATATAGCTACATTAACAGATTTTGTAAATCTTAAAAGTCCAACTCTTCTGCCATTTCTTCACAATCATATCTACCCATCCCATCAAATCTAGCAAGAGGGATGTGCTGTGGGTCTCAGCTGCTAAATATAGTTCTCTCTGATGAGACCGACAGTATGCCTTTTCTGCTATGATCAAACTCTCTAGAACAGGGGTGTCTAACTGCCGGCCCGCGGGCTGGTTGCAACGTACAGAGGCCACGCCCACCCCAGCAATGCAAAAGTCATGCTATGTCACATGACACGGTGAGTTTGACACCCGTGCTCTAGAACATCATCTCCCCCCAAGGTGAAGTGAGCCCTTTACTGCTAAACTTTCACAAAATATAGTTTTTCCAACAATCTTGGGGATCCCATAGTTAGCTTGCACAATGGTTATACTATATTTAGATGGATGCTCTTCTGCAATCTTGCTTTTATCTTTTAAAAATTTTAATAGCTGTGACATTTTAATGTTTTTATGCTGCCGAGTTATATTCGGTGAGATGGACAGCCATATCAATTTGTTACATAAATGTGGGTCTGCCTGTAGAATTATCTCTGAGTAAGACAGGTTTTACTAACTTTACATAATTTAGGAGATCAGTACACTAAATGTTTATTTAAACTTGAATACCTAAGCATATGTTTGTAAATATGATACATGGTTGATGTTAGCATGGAGGACAGGTCCAAAGCTTGCCTAAAATGCCAATATTTTGGCCAATTTAGTACACTTACGAACATTTCCCCCCCCTTAGGGCAATTTGTATGTGCTTATACATATTAAGTGCAACACTGCATTTGTGCAAATATTTTATTTTCAAGTGCACAAAACTCAGTGTTTCTCCTTTTAAAACTTATACAGATAGTTCTTGATTTACAAATATTAACTTAGTGACTGAAGTTACAATGGCACTGAAAAAGTAATTTATGACTGTTTATCACGGGACCATTGCAGCATCCCTATGGTCAATCAAAATTTGGATGCTTGTCAATTGGTTCATATTTACAATGGTTTTAGTATCCCACAATCATTTGATCTGGTTTTGTGACCTTCTGACAAGCAAAGTCAATGGGAAAGTTAGATTCACTTACTGTGTTACTAACTTAACTGCAGTGATTCACTTAACAGCTGTGGCAAGAAAGGTCGTAAAATGGGTAAAATTCACTTAGCTGCTTAGCAACAGAAATTTTGGACTGTACATTGTATGATGCATAACTACTCAGAATGTATTTATTAAACATATTTCTATTTCACCACAATCCAAAAAAGGCTGTTAATGGTAGATAGGGTTAGACTTGAACCTCTTCTGAAAATGAAAAACCTTTCAGAATAATTTTTTTATTAATATATTCTATGTCTTTATTAGGCATTCAAAATCTTAATTCATATTATTATAGTAAATCCTGCCTATTAATTGTGGAAGAGGAGTACAGATGACAATATAGCAACTGAATACTGCTACAATGGTGTTGGGAGTACCAAAGCAATTGATTGAAGGATTGAACAATAACATCACCGTTGCCTGGGGAACACCCAGTTGGGGACTCCTTTCATGTACCCATTAAGATGCCCACCGATGTGGTACCCATCTATCTACTTGCAGTAGCCAGCTTATGAACTGCTGGGTCAGCAGAAGCTGGAGCATATGATCGGAACTTACCTCGCCTCATGTCAGCAACAGGTTGCAAACATGAGCCTGCTAATCGTTAGCTCACGTCCTAATCAGGTGAGCCACCGCACTTCTAGCATTTGAATAGCTTTAAAAAAAAATTATGAACCATACACCAAATACTATATTTCAAAAATTCATACCTATTCTTTGACTGTACAATGCATTGCAGTGTTGAAGACAAGTAGCTTTTGTTTATTTTTAATTATTTATTTTTATTTGTTAGATTTGTATACTCCCTTCAAGAGCTCAAGGCAATATATACAGCACAGTCTCCTCCAGTTTTTCTACATTACATTTGTGTGAAGCAGGAAGGGCTGAAATAGCATGCTGGCCCAAAATTATTCAATGAGTTTCCATGGTTGAGAGGGGGCGTTGTCTTACCTGAATGCCTTTTCTCGGCATGACGATGGAGAATCCACCAATGGGTTCTGCTTGTCTTCTGCCCGTAGACTAAGTCAGCCAAATTTTTGCTCCACCTCTCCTCCTGAGACGCCCCTTTCCCAGTCATGACTGAGGCGAAAGCTGTTGGCTATGTAATCTTGTGTTGGCTCAATCCTCTCCCAGCACAGGACCTGACTGGCCCTAAGGGTGGGAGTGGATTCTCCATCATCATGCCGAGAAAAGGCATTCAGGTAAGACAACGCCCCTTCTCCAGATGACGAGTGGAGAATCCACCAATGGGACAGACCAAAGCCTCCCTGTCCCTATGGGCGGGGGTCAGTCTGGATCTGTGTCCCACTCTTTGAAACTACACTCTGGAGGACCCTCCTGCCGAAGGAGGCCTCTGCAGATGCAAACCTATCTAACTTGTAGTGTCTTATAAAGGGGGAAGGTGATGCCCACGTCGCTGCCCTGCATATCTCCTCAATCAGTGCCTGAGTCGCCCAGGCTGCTGAGGTGGCAGCGCTGCGAGTGGAGTA
This sequence comes from Protobothrops mucrosquamatus, assembly GCF_001527695.2. Lineage (NCBI taxonomy): Eukaryota > Metazoa > Chordata > Lepidosauria > Squamata > Viperidae > Protobothrops > Protobothrops mucrosquamatus. The sequence goes on along the minus strand of NW_015386583.1, from coordinate 123,584 downwards.
TGCAGTGATTTGCCTGGGGACTGCTAACAACTGTCACCTGTATGCCTCTGCTATGCACCTCCTAATCCATCTTCCGATTGTGGAAGCTGTAACCCTTTGACCTCTTGTGTGAGAGTGGAAGGAGACGTACAGGGCTTCCGACTTGCGGAAGGGTGCCGTCCATTTAATGTATCGTCTTAAAGCCCTGCAAAGGTCTAAGGTGTGCCACTTGTGCTCCAATTCATGGGAGGGCTCGGGGCAAAAGTCTGGTAGCACTACCTCCTGTATTCTGTGAAACAGGGAATTGACTTGGGGATGAAGGAAGGGTCCAAACGTAGAACCACCCTGTCCAAGTGGAAGATACACAGATCCTCTCTAACTGATAGTGCGATAACAGCGACCAGAAAGGCGACCTTAAGGGTCAAGTATTGTAAGGTGAAGGTCCGAACTGGTTCAAATGGGGGTAAGGTAATTGCCTGTAGGACCTTAGACAGATCCCAGGAAGGGATATCTGTGGACCGCGGGTGGACTGTCGTTTGTTGCGCCCTTAATGAAGGATCGTACCACTGGATGCCTGGCCAGTGGTTCAGAGTTGCCATAGGTAAGAATGGTAGATAAAGCGGCCGCCTGTCTGCGAATTGTGTTGGGCGCTAGTCCCCTATCCAGGCCCTCTGCTAGGTAATCTAAGATCCTCAGAATAGAAATACTAAAGGGGTCTAGCTGCTGCTTTGTGCACCAGCTGCAATAATTTCTCCACGTGGAGTCATAGATTCTGTTAGTTGTAGGCCTTCTAGAGGCTTGGATTGTCCTGATGACTCTTTGTGAAAAGGTCTCCTCCTCTAGGATGCTCCGTTCAAGTGCCAGGCGGCTAATTGGAGCCATTGTGGCTTTGGATGAAGTAGAGTCCCCTGGTTGAGGGATATTTGATCGTGTGGAATCCTCCACGGTGGGGATGTAGAGAGAGTTATGAGGTCTGCAAACCACGGCCATCTTGGCCAATGTGGTGCAATGAGAATTACCTCTGCTTGTTCCTGCAATATCTTTCTGATGGTTGCTTGTATCAGAGGAAGTGGTGGGAACGCATATAGCAGCCCCTCTGGCCAATGAGCTCGAAGTGCATCTGCTCTCTCTGCCCCTGGTGATGGAAAGCGGGAGAAGAACCTCAGGAGCTGAGCATTCTTAGGGCTGGCAAATAGGTCCAGCACTGGGTGGCTGAATCTCTCTGATGCTTCCCTGAAGAGAGCAGGGTCTATCGTCGCCCTGCTTAGGAAGTCCGCCTGATGATTTGCTTCTCCTGATATGTGCTCGGCTTTGAGGGAGGCTAGGTTGCTTTCTGCCCAGGTTCCCAGTGCCTTTGCTTCGGTCATGAGAGCCCTTGATCGCGTGCCCCCGTCGATTGACGTGGGCTTTGGCCACCACGTTGTCCATGAGAACCAGGACATGCTGATCCGCTACTGTGTTGTGAAAATGGCAAAGGGCCAGATGAATGGCTCTGAGCTCTAACCAATTTATGTTGTGTTTTAGGTCCTCCCTTGACCATTGGCCCTGTGTCAGCTGTGATTGTAGGTGTGCTCCCCAGCTGAATAGACTGGCGTCCGTGATCAGAGTGACCCGGTCAGTCTCCTTGAACATGTGTCCCTTTCTGAGCGCTGGAGAAGCCCACCACTGGAGGGACTTCAGGACTCCTGGTGGTATCCTTACTCTTTGGTTGGATGAGCTCATTCTCCTCTTTTGGAATGGGAGTAGGAACCACTGTAGATCTCTGGAGTGTAGTCGTGCCCAGGGCACGATTGCAAGGCATGAAATCATCTTTCCCATGGCCAGTGTTGTGGTTCGCTTCTTTTGAACCAATTTGACCATGGTTCGAATGCTGTCTTGGCGATCTCAAGAGAGGTAGACCTGCACTGTAGTGTGTCTATCATAGCTCCCAGATGTAAACGATGGGTCGATGGGGCCATCTGACTCTTTTGGAAGTTTACTGAGAAACCATGTTCCTGAAGGGTTGTTAGGGTTAGTGCTAGGTCTGACTGTGCTGTCTGAATTGACAAAGATTGGATGAGAATGTTGTCCAGATAACATTGAATCCGCACAGGAATTGTTCGCAGATGTGCCGCGAGTGTTGCCAGTACCTTTGTGAATACTCTGGGAGCTGAAGAAAGTCCAAAAGGCAGGGCCCTGTATTGAAAATGCTGCCCTGTGTGGCAGAATCTGAGAAACCTCCGGTGTTCCGGAAGTATGGGAATGTGAAGGTAGGCCTCTGTCAGATCTGATGCTTGCTAATATTAACTGTAGGGTTTGCATTTTGAATTTTCTGTAAGCCAAGTGTCTGTTGAGGCTTTTTAAGTCTAGGATTGCTCTCCACCCCCCCCCCCCGAACTCTTTGGGACTATGAAGAAGATGGAATAGAATCCCTGTCCCCGCTGGTCCTTCTCTACCGGTTCTATTGCCTGGATGTCCAGTAGATGCTGGATGGCCTCCTTTATAAGGTTCCTTTTGGTTGGATCCTTTGGAGATGGACAAGGAATGCAGCGGTTCGGGGGTGATGAAATGAATTCTAGTGAGAGACCGAATCTGACGATATTTAGGACCCAAAGGTCTGTGGTGGTGGCTTGCCATTTGTGAGCAAAGAGAGCTAATCTGCCACCAACGGGGGAGTCCTCCCCATTGTCACTTGGATCTTCGGTAGGGGTGACCTCCCGCTCCCCGAAAGGGCCGCTTTGATTGGAACTGTTGTCTGAACCTGCCCCTGTTGCCGGTTCTCTCACCCTGTCGGTCTGACCTAGGCTCATAGGGGCAAAAAAAGGAACCTTGTTCTGTGCCTGTGTCAGATCAAAAGGATGGTCTGCGGGGGTAGGAGACTCTCCTCTCCGTTCTTCTTGCCAGGTGTGCCAGAATCTTGCGTTTATCCTTGTTCTCTATCAGATAAGGATCAAGGGCCTCACCAAAAAGACGGCCGCCCTTGTAGGGTGCTGCCGCCAGTCGCCACTTTGCCTTCATGTCGGCTCTTCACTGTTTGAGCCACAGCAATCTGCATGCTCCGATGTTGTATGCTATTGCCCTAGCAGAATAGTTTGATGTGTGCAAAGATGAATCTGACATGAACTCCGCTGCCGCCACTAACCTTCTTAAGTTCTGGTGGGTTCTCTCCTCCTCTGGTGAGATACTTGCCTGGAGTTGGCGCAGCCAGAGTAGTGAAGTCCTAGCGAAAAAGGATGTAGACATGGCTGCCTTGATTGCCCAAGCCGAGGCCTGGTGTGCCCTGCCGAAGATGAAGTCCATCTTCTTATCTTCTGATTTCAGGGCCTCTGCAGCATCCCCGGGTATCGTGGATGGAGAAAAAAGAGCAGCTATGGGTTCATCTATTGTCGGAACCTCTATTACCTCCGACAGTGCCGGATCTATGTTGAACATTTTGTCTGTCCCCCCCATTGGGAGGAAAGACCCCGGTGCCCCCATGTTATTCTAAACTGAATCAAAGAAGGGGGGCAGGGGATAAATTGTTGTATGTAAATGGGCTGTGAAAACACCTCATTGTTTGTTACCTGACTAGTTGAGGGTCCCTTCTGAGGAAGCAAAGGTCTTTAGATCTTCGCGGTGCTGCTGGCCTTGTGAAGCAGGGGTTTGAATAGAGGCGGGTTAAAGAGGCCCACGAATGGTGGAGGATCTGGGGATATATCCTCTTCCTCTGACAGCCATCAGCTCATGGTCCTCCGCAGGAGACCTCCTGCTTCTGGAGGACCAGGAGGGGGAAATTGAGTCCTGATACACAGAGGCTTCCTCTTGGGAAAGGTGGGAGCCACCCTTTGAAGCCACAGACCCTGTTCTGGAGCGATGGTGTCTTGAAGAGGCCATGGCCTGAGCGACGGCCTGAGATATCAGGGAATGTAAGTGTTCTGATGACACTGCTCCATGATTGTCTGAAATACGGATGCCTGTTTCCGTCCCCGGACCTCCAGCCTCCTCACATAGGGGAGATCCGCTCCCCTGCTCCGTGTCAGCCTCTGCTTCCAGAGGTTCCTGACTAGGCCTTCTTGGGCCGAATATTTCCTCCTCCTTGTAAGTAGGTGGTTCTAGTCCCTCCTCCACTGAGCTTTGCCTCTTCTCAGCTCTAGAAAGCTGTTTTTCCAGAGCCTGGTGACGACGTTTGGCCTCCCTATCTGCTGTCTTAGAAGGTCTTTTACCAGATATTGCCCTGGCTTTGATCCTGCCAGCCGCCTCCTGCTTGGATGATTTTTGCCTCTTACAATAAGGGGGGCTAATGGAGGCTTCCTGCTCTGACTGGATAGCGCTTGTGTCTGCCATTTGTCAATGGGATATATCCCAATGCAAGTCTGAGAGAAGAGGCCTTGTGAATTGTAGTCCTGGGCCGATCTGGACTGAGCCTTGCAGTTATTTTATTTTATTTTACTTTATTTTATTTTTTTCAATATTTAATGTTTAATATTATTGAATGGAGGCTAGGGATAGTGGAAAAAAATTCTGTCCTTGAATAGATTTCCTCAGCTCGGCGGAGTCCCCCGAGCTCGTTAGAAGCCTCCTTGCTCTCTGCCTACTGGCTGAGCTCCAGGAAAAAAAACTAGAAGCCTCCTTGTGCTCCGCCTGCTGGCTGAGCTCCAGGAAAACAAAAGAAAGGCGCGCGGCAATTTAAAGCTCCCTGCTGACCGGCTGAGCTTCAGAGAGAGAGAGAGAGAGAGCTATTCAGCTGGACTAAAAGGTAGAGCCATGGGAGATCTGAGCTTCGGTAGGCTTCGGAGAATCCCCGCGGAATCCCGGTCCCTGTGGCTGCTTAGATTTTAAAATCCTTGTTGTTCCAGAAGGAGGGGAACTAAGGCGATCCCTGTAGTTGGAGGTGTGGAAGGGGAAGGGGGATGGTGGTGGTGGTGGTGAATCCTCCCTTGGTCCTGGAGCCCATGCAGAGCCAAAATGGCGTCCGGCTCTTTGTTCGCCCTCCGGGATCGGCTGTCCTAAAGGCAAGCCTCGTGGCTGCGCTGTAATTTACCACAATGAAAAAGGCAGTGACGGGTGTATCTCCGATTGTCCTTCGCTTTCCCCCCTTTGGGTGAAATTAATAGAAGAATACGACCTGATTTAAAGTCCTTTAAGTCTGGAGCCAAGAAAAACCTATCTGTCCGGGCTTGAGACTAAGTCAAGACTGGGAAAGGGGTGTCTCAGGAGGAGAGGCGGAGCAAAAATTTGGCTGACTTAGTCTATGGGCAGAAGACAAGCAGAACCCATTGGTGGATTCTCTAGTCGTCATGCTGGAGAATCTCCTGCTCTAACACATTGCCTGCTAAACCACACTGGCTCATTTATAAGACATCTGAAATCAAAAATTATTAGAGAAAACATTTTGGATCTTACAAAAATATAGGAGTACAGCACTTTTTGGCTACTAATTAAAGCAGTCATTCCTCTTTCACGTTCCCACATCAGCTGAGAAAAATAGTTAACAATTTTAATATCCTGTCTCTTTTTCAATATAGAATTTTATTGTTTTTATCATAAAAGAAGAAATACATCACAAGTATTACACAATGATTTATCCCATCCCCCCACCCCCCGGACTTCCCAAACCAAACCTAGGCTAACATTCAACTACAAGTAAACAAATATTAATATCTCTAACTCCAAACTCTAAACTTAAACAATCCATCTCCTCCGTGTTAATA
>NW_015386583.1:90341-116424 GCF_001527695.2 Protobothrops mucrosquamatus | reverse complement strand
TCGCCTACATCGTCCATATAGGACGACTCGGGAACTCAACTCCTACCCCGGGCAGCTCACCGATCCCCTTATGCCCAGGGGAAAGGTATCAAGCCGTTTGACAGCAGATGCTGGCTGTCAAACCGGCTTTTACGCAAAACAGGCGGGAGGCAGCAAACAGCTGCGACCAGCGAAATCGCCTGCCACCGGAAGTCCTCTATCCTGTCTCATTAATATGATTTAGTATCTTTTTTCAGGCTCCCAGAGAACACCGCAGAAAATCATAGTTGCTTCAATGAATAGTAGACAGGTGCTGTGCTTAGACAAGTATGAAACATTAATCTCAAATTATTTTTAAGCATTCACAGCCCTAATATCTGGGGAATACATGTAAATTATTTTAAAACCAACCATTCAGTATATAAAAATACAAGCTAATTAAAATCTAAATATGCCTTTATATGCCTTCACCTGCTTTAGTCTAAACCCCAAAGAGTCAGTTAAGCAGTGTCACTTTGTGGCATTCAGGAAGTGTACCTCCTCAGTGATGGCTCCTGCCCATTGGAATTATATTGCCACTACATAGCTTCTACCCTTTTGACTTTCTGCAAGGATGATGGTCAACTTCATCCCCATGGGTTTTTTTTTACTGTGTCTTCTGTACAGCTACATTCTTATCTCTAACATATGTAATTTTATTTTACATTTCTTTTACATTTGTAATTGTAAGCCATTCAGAATAGTTCTGAAGGCAAGCAGCCTTAAACTTTAAATAATAAATGATTCATATGTTTTGGATGTCCGTTAGATTGTTTATGGAATTTGAATATACTAATACAAATATAATAATAATAAAATGATGATGATGATGATGATGATGGATGACGACAACAACTCAGTTCTATATATTACATCTTTTATCTAGAAACAGTCTTCATAGAAGAAACATACACCGGAATTCTGTGGCCATTGCAGAGCTGTAGCGTGACCTCCTGTAGACTCCAGCTAACACAAAAATTTGTTAGAAATGATATAATTAAACACGGTAGAAATATATAGAATAATTCATTACTGCAATTCTCCCAATACATCATTTGTTTTAGGTTATTTAGGTAAATACTATTCAGGATAAGCCATTAATTTTACAGAAAAGCTTTAAATTGTTGATACTCCTAATGAATTAATATTTTTTTTAAAAAAAATACTTATTTTTGTATTGCCCAATCTGGTTCCCAATGGATAAATACCTACTATCTGAGGAAACTATACAGTCTAAATGCAAATCAGTGAGAACCTATGCTAGTAGATGGATGTAGTAGACTACTACATGAAACACTTTTGGAAGTCTATTTTAGCAATCCAATTAACAACAGGTCTTTATTTACATCAGCATTTTGTACTGGTTGATATAGAAATAGATTGCAAGATATACACAGTTCTGAACTTTATCAGTTTCATTATCCATTTTTTAATCAAACTGCAATATCTTTTCTAAAGCTATTAAATATAGTACATTATTTAATGTAGAATAACTATCATACACAGTATGATTGTTCAAATATCCAATATTTTTTAAAACACTATCTTTTAAAACTTACCTGTTGAGAGAAAAATCCATTTCTGAAATAACATGAAGATAACCACCTGACTTTTTTCCAGATATTGGTATTTTTACCTATAAAATAAATCCTTTTGGTGAACTTTCACAAATGTGAATCTTTTTGAAGGTAACGCTCTTAATGCAGATTTAAAATCTAGTGTCTGAAAAGTCTTAAGCAAAAGTTATCTTCATTCAATCTGATTAATACACAGGCACTTCTTTATACATGTACACACCGAGTTTATATGCACACTAATTCTTTAGCTGGCTGAACTACAGACCTTCTTTCTTCTCTTTCTTTTTATCTATCTATCTATCTATCTATCTATCTATCTATCTATCTATCTATCTATCTATCATCTATCTATCTATCTATCTATCTATCTATCTATCTATCTATCTATCTATCTATCTATCTATCTATCTATCCTTTCCCACTTTTTTCACTATAATACACAACCCCAAAATGGAGCACTTTTCATGACTGCAGTGAGGACTTCCAATGCTACAAAAACTGTATAGATAGTCCTTGACTTAATCATTCATTTAGCAAGTGTTCAAAGTTACAATGGCACTGAAAAAGGTGACTTATCACTGGTTTTCACACGTACAACTGTTGCAGCATCCTTATGGTCACAAGATCAAAATTTGAGTGCTTGGTAACCAATGTGTATTTAAGATATTGCAGCATTCCAGGGTCATATGATTGCCTTTATGACCTTCCTAGCTGGCTTCTGACAAGCAAAGTCAATGGGGGAAGCCAAATTCATTTAACAACTTCAGTGATTTGCTTAATAGCCAAGACAAAAAAGATCATAAACTCAGGCGCAATTCACTTAACAACCACCTTGCTTAGCAATATAAATTCTGATTCCAACTGCAGTCATAAATGGAAGACTATATGAAGATTTTTAAATCTTTCAGGTTAATGGTAGGAATCGTGTCTTCATCCAGTTGTTTCCAAATGTTTAACAGCCATAATTAACACAGCTGATAGGGAGTTCAGAAAGATTTGGAGGAATAAAAATCCTCATTCTTGAATTCTGATCTAGTCAAATCAGCACCTAATTCATCACATGGATATCTAGAGATATAGACAGAGAGGTTCTTCCCATTTGCAAATTATCCATACATATCAGTTAAAGCCAAATTAGTCTTATATAGAATGAATTTATTGACTAAAGTCTACTCACATAATTCCTGAGACCTAAGAAGGATATCTTGCTATGAGATTTTTTTTTTTAAAAAAGAAATTACTAGGGGACATAGGCCAGGCTCTTTTAAATGCAAACATACAGTATATTCTACCATTGAATGGTGAATCTCAGCACTGCTGCACTTCCAGTTCAGTTGTACCTAAAATCTTCCTTTTTGGATGGACAAGTTATGTTGAAAGAACCAATTTCATTTTCCTACAATTGCAAATGATTTTCATATACTTTGGCTATTGTTGTTGTTGTTAATTTTCCAATCAAATTAATATCAACTGAGTGTTGAATCCAATGATTTGGGTCCTAGCCAAAGAATGAAAAGTCATGGAAGTACTGCCATAAAATGTATACTGTGCAAAGGTAATCTTTTGCAAATTTAGGGACATTAAAATCAATATGACAGGTAATTTTTTATTACTACTACAAGTACTACTGTTTTAAATTACTAAATAATAGCTCAATAATAATTTCAAACTTTCAGGAATCCTGGAAATCTGGCTACTCAGAATAGTATCATTTTCTGCATTGACTTTAAAAACATCATATACTGTAAACCTAGTCAAACTGAAACTTTTGTTGTCATGACTCCTGTTTCCTTACTTCCCCATCAGCTCTTAATGCATCTGCTGGTTACCTGAGCTGTTGACTTATCAACGTAGTTGCTCTTGTCTCTCAAGCTGATGTAGTGAACTTTCAGAGGGGGAGCACCAAGTACTTCTAGGGCTAAGGGATCTGCTTGAAGCTGCTTAAGAGCATCCTGATAGTATTTTGTTCTAGAGAAAACCCCTGAATAAAAAAGCAAAAAAGAAAAACAGTAAAAAAAAAACCCAGTTCTGGAGCTGAAGAAGCTTCTTAGATGAGAAGCTAAACTTCTTCAAGGAAAAACAAAGTCCAGTTGCCTCTTGAAAAAAGCACCTTTGGAACAACCATGACCTGGATAATTGAGAATTTCCATAGACATTTCCATTTACAGATGCTAAAAAGGTGTCCTTTAAATATTAGAAAATCATTATGCATTGACCAAATGGGGCGTTGTTAATTGCTCACCCATCCCAAATGTACAGGGCCTAAGTAAAATAAGGATTAAATTGCTTACTTCCAGCTTGGAATAGAGAATTCAAAAATCTCTGGGTAACTAAAGTCACTGTTGCTAATCACATTCTTTCCATTTCAGGTCATTATTTCATTGACCTTTCTATCAAGAGTACCCTGTGCTGCTCTCTGCTTTAAAGTTCTCTATTCATATCTATAGACCGGAAGATGATTCCCCAAGGCTAAGACTCAAAGGCCTCTCAGAAGTCAGGCAGAAATATTTTAGATGGAAAATCTCCTCATTCATGAAATATCTCTTAAGAAATGAGGCAGGGACATAGTACACCAACATCAGAATTGGATTTTTGTTAATTTCTTCCACTATAACTAATGAAAAAGTAATGAATATAGCATTGAAGAGCAACATTTAGCACAAATGTAGACCCATGAGGTTCAGTTAGCCTGACTGATTGGTTGAGCAATAATTCTAACCTGTATTGAAGTTTTAAAAATCTATTTGTAAGCAACTTTAACCCCTGAAACTAGTATTTATACAGCATGCCTTATTTTTTATAATTTAAGACACAAGCACTGTCAATCAGACACATATTCATACAAATTGGATTTGTAAATATCAGTGTTTCTTCCTTAGAAGCACCATTTATAAATGAAATGCTTTTAAAATTAGGAATTGTTTCACCCCAATGGGATTGGCCTGCCTTACCTGTGCCAGCAGAAGGAGGGTATTCTAGAACCCCATCGGTCAAGGAATTCCAACTGGCAGGTCCAGGAGAACCTTTTCTGCCATGTCTTCTGCCCTCTGGAACATTGTGCCCCCAAGGTGAGCTCAGTCCCCCCCCCTTTGGCCTTCCAGGAGAGTCATAAAACCTGGGTCTGCCAATTAGCTTAGGGTCCTGATGGGGGACATTCCGTATTGGAGCTGGTTAGTGGACTGAGAAAGTTTTGCTTCCAACCTGTTTGCATTTTGCTTCCTTCTTCAGCCATCTTTGCTAACTTTAATGCTCATACTTATCATTTTAATATTTTATATTGTTTTTATTTTATAGCATGTCACCAAGAGTTGCCTGATGGCAAGATGGATGACATATAAATTTAATAAATAAATAAAATGTTTGAAGGTCAAAGTCCTCCAACTATTAGTAAAATCTAAGTAGAGAAACACACAATATTTGGTTGATCCTCATAAGAATAGGTGGGGATATTATTTTTAAAATCTCCCCATTTAAAATCTTATTACAAATAGAAAACCATATTTCCAAGGATAAATGTTAGTCCAATTCTTTGTCCACTATGCTGGCTTTCTGTTTGTAAAAAATTTTGAGCATGGAGAAATGAACAGGGATCCTATACTTACAGTCTAAAAGGGTGCAGTTCAATTTATCAAGTTAATGCACAGACACTCCTTTTATAAATCAATTTCAAATTGCTAACTATGATGGAACTTACTTTGTATGTAGTAATATGTAAAAGCACCTGCTGCAATACATTGAACACCCATAAAGAGAGCCATTTGCTGAAATTTTCTTAAGGACATATTTTATTTCCTAGGGAGAAAAAAGATGGAAAACAAATTATTGTATATGACAAAAACCAGGTAATTATGTTAATGTATTTTCAATATTTTCATAAGACTAGCCTGAATAAAAGCCCTCCACATAATCCCAAAGAAAAAATGAGCAGGCCAAATCCATTTATAAAGTTATTTCAGGGATGTCACTGTTTCACTAATTGTTGGGGATAAAATGACATTCCTGTATGGCTAACAGTCAGAAATGTAGCCTGATGCTCCTGTGCCTTTGCATATACCGAACATTGAATAATACAGGAAAGCAGGGGGGACAAATATTATTCAGCCTTTGGAAGAAAGGTTCAATTTATTTCAAAATGAAATGTCACCCATTGCATAGGAATCAACTAGGAGAACTCATAGAGGGAAGGGAAAGAAACTCAATGACATCCTCATCAGGAAATAGGCTGAGTAATTAGTGAGAGGAAAGATGGCCTCATTTTTGAGGCATTGAAATACAGACAATATGATAATGGAAGATTTTGCAATAGGTTTTCCATTCCATGTTCTTCATTAAACGTGCCTATCTGTGCAAATCAGAGCTTGGATGAATATAGGCACTTTGGAGATTCACATTGATAGAATAGTATGAATCTAAAATCATAATAATCAGAACAAGAACATAAAAAACAATATGCTTCCTTTTTAATCCTTTGAGTGTGGATTTATGCCTAAACACATTGTCACAAGGCAGTGCTTTTTTTCTAAAAAAAAAAAAAGGTGCCGGAACTCACACACGTCATACAACCCGCCTTGCCTACCCTACAAGGTTCCATCCAAAAAAGGTGCCAGAACTCCGTTCTGGGCGTTCTATGAGAAAAAAAGCCCTGTCACAAGGAAACATTTACAAAATAGTAACTATAACAGCACATGTAAGAGAGTATTAGCATTTTAAAACTTGTTCTATGAAGAGATAAATCACATCACCAATTTTGCATCTGAAGTTGCATGAGATCAGATTTGTCTACATTACTACAATTTTCAACATTCCACAACAGAGATTTCACTTGCTAAACAGCACAATAATGAAATAATCTGTTCTGAAATGGTTTATGTAATCCCATTAATTCGATCAGGATTTGCCTTAGAAGATATTTTCAAAAGATCATATGTTGGCATGATTAAGAAGCCCTGATTATTCTTAAAAGTGACAGCATTGTAGCCACAAACATTTTGGCAAAATTATTAAATGCTTCTGAAATCTCTCTTTTTCTTACATTTCTCAGCTAAAACCTGACTTAATCTACTGAGTCAGATTTTAAGTGAATAAAACAGGAGGGAAAGTACAAATATTTTGCATATTTAATGTGAGAATGCTCAGGGATATGATCATCCATTGTTTTGCTCCTTCCAAGATGAAGTGTTGCAGCTTTACACATGCTTTTACACATTAGTAAAAATGCAACAATAATCTCTGAATATGTAGCTTGATCTTCTTAGGATATTCCTGAAAGAATAGGTTGCCATGGAAAAAAATCTATGTGGCTGCCAAAGTTAAAAAATTAGTCATAGTGCATAGTGCATAGTCAATCAATCAAATCTAATGACATTATAGCATATCTTGTCAAGCTCCGCCCAGGAAGTTCTTTAATTGTCTTGGTTAAGAAGAATTATTCCAGAATTTAGAAATAGTTACACACATGAATATTTTTAAGTTCCTTTAGAACAGGTCTGAAAAGATGGCATCGCATCTTCCTCTTCTCCTACTAACCAGTATTACCCAATTTGGTGTTCTCTAGATGTATTGAGATTATGACTCTCAGGATTCAAGACTGGCTTTGTGAAAAATTATGAACCAGAATATTTTGCAACATCCATTTTAAAAAATGTCTTCCATCTGATGCAGCCCTAGCAACTGGAAAATAATACTCTAAACTGGCCAAGAAATTGTTCTCTGTGTGTTGAACATCAGCCCTGGCCACCACAGCCAATGGAGAAAAAAATGTAATCCAACTTCTAGAAAGTAAAATTATCCATTCCTGCTTTAAATTGTGAAAACAACATATATGATCTCTGTTCTATTAACCGCTTGAGCTTTCCAAGGCTACTTTTCCTCTTTTAACCAGGCCTATCTCCTCCACCTTTATCTGAGTTCCAGGGTGTCTGGGAATAATTGCTTCCTCAGGTAGAAAGCATTCCACATGGAGTAGGTGGTAAAACTATTTCTACCTTTTCCTGAGTGGGGAGATTGACCAATGGTTAGACTGGTTTGCAGCACTTAAGGTGCTTCAGTTAACTAACACTGAGCAGTATATCATTACTCAAAATGTAATTTGGGTTAAAAATACATTTGAATAAGTTAAATCCAAAAATGTGCAATATTAACAGTTATGTAAATCAAAGTCAAACATTCTGAAAAAACACAATCAGCAATCAAGTAAAACAACAATTAAACAAATATAAAAAATCCACTTTTAAAAAAAAAACATATGAAGTCAAATATACAAAGCTTGGGCATAAAAGAGGATAAGACAATAGAGTTATCTAAACATGTCTCTGGTAATCTGAGACACTAGCACTTTGAATGGACTTCTGAATGACCTGGGATAGGCTCATAGCTGTCATGGAAGCCATAAACTATAGAGCCACCTCAGACCCCATTTCAAGATAAGGCAGCTTAAAGTGCCCCAGAACCACCTGCCAAACCCAGAAATAGAGTGAAAGGAATGTAAGCTGAGAGGCCGCTGCGCAGGGGGGGGGGCTGGCACTATAATAACAGCCCCAACTGATCTCTATAGCCCAACTTAATGAACAGGATCACACAACTGATGATCTGTGGGGCAGGGTCCCTGAAATTGTAAGAAATTATGAATTTCCCTAATGAATTACTCCCACTCTTGTCACAATGCAATAGCAATAGCAGTAGCACTTAGACTTATATTACCACTCCATAGTGCTTTAATCACACAATATATGTCAATATATTGCCCTAACAATCTCAGTCCTCATTTTACGGACCTCAGAAGAATAAAAGGCTGAGTCAGGTTTGAGTCCATCAGGATCAATCTCCTGCTGTGCAATACTGCATTCTAACCACTGTATCACCATGGCTCAATTGTGACCCAGCTGGGAAAATTTCGGAAAGGGCAACTCCCATTTTAGAATCCACATAGGTCTCAGTAATACAGACTTGACTTACAACCACAACTGAGGCCAGTTTATGTTACTTATAAATTTGTTGTGAGTTTTGCCCCATTTTACGACTTTTCTTGCCACATTTGTTAAATGAATCACTGCAGTTATTAAATTAGTAACACGGCTGTTAAGTGAATCTGACTTCCCCACTGATTTTGCTTGTCAGAAGAGCACAAAAGGTGATCACATGATTCTGGGACACTGCAACTGTCATAAATATGAAACAGTTGTCAAGCATCCAGATATAAATCACGTGACCATGGGGATGCTGCAATGGTCATAGTGTGAAAATGTCATAAGTCACTTTTTTCAGTGCCATTGCAACTTTGAACGGTCACTAAATGAACTGTTGTAAGTCAAGGACTACCTATATATGCCAAGTCTGTCATCTCATTAATGATCAAATCATTGATGAGAAAGGCCTATTACAGACTGACTTGGAATTCAGTGGAAGCAGCTGGAGGCCAGCAATGGGGCTAAAGTCAGGTAGCTGGAACATGGAACTGTTATGAGACAACGGTTTTGCAATTTCTGAAGGTGGTCCACTTTTGTTTCTCACCATATCTCCTGTTGTGTCCTGGGCCTGCTGAGGCAATTCAGCAGGCCCAGAAATGTTGCAAATGGTCCCGGGCAACCTAAAAACTGCCTGGGACCAGACTGGTTGGCACCGGTTTGGCGCGCATGCGAAAGGCGCAAAAAAGGGTGTTTGTGATTGGATGGGTTTGGAGACTATAAAAGGCCTGCATGCCTGTTTGTTTGCTGAGTGGTACAGTGGAACGAATAAAGAAAGAACTTGGTTAACAACTCGTATGTTGTTTCAATGCGCGAACCCCAATACTTAAAAGTGGCAACGAAGGTGGGATCGCTGCAAAGAAGACAACTCAAAGAACCAATCCTCTACAAAAAGAGCTGGAAGCTGGGAAGTCGGCGCCCAGATCTGCACTCACCTGCCAGTACGCAAATGCTGGAGGTGGGCTTGGCAAACAGGCCTCTTCCCAGCCTGAGTTGCAGCGAGGCTAAGAGAAGCTAGCAATATCGAAGATCGGCCAGTTGTCCGAATTCGACGTGTCTCACCCGGAGCGTTGGAACTCGGGCCGGGCCCGAGGTGGAGAACTACCTGCGAGTTAACCAGGTTCGAGAAGACGGTTTGAAGGCAGCAAACCTGCTGTGCGTGAACACTTGTGGCAGGACACTTTTGATGTGACCGGAAATTTAGTAGCTCCTGCGCCGCTTGAGTCTGTAACGTACACAGACTTGAAGAATATGCTGAAGGACCATTTTCATCCAAAGCTATCTGTAATTGCGTGGAGGCACGCTTTCGAGCAGAGGGACCAGAAGCCTGGTGAGTCTGCTGCAGAATTCATCGCTGCCTTGAGACAAGCTGCCAGGCCTTGTGAGTTCAAGGACCTGGAAGAACGCTTATGAGACCGTTTTGTCTGCGGCCTTAGAAGTAGAGAGCTGCAACAAAAAATCATTGCTAAAGCTGAAGTCACATTCCAAGATGTCTTACGTGAAGTTGCAGCTGAAGAAGCAGCAGGCGGCGCTGTGAAGGCCTTGCGACTCGCCAGAAGCGCTACAACAGTCACCTCCGTCCATCAAGAGGTCGCTCAAGAAGTGCAGGACCCGGATCCAGAAGAGGAGGTGGACAGACTTCACCAGCCCACAGCACAATGGCCGCGAGAGAAGCCAGTCAAGACCCCGGCAGCCCTTCAGTGACTCAGATGCTGAGGACGCCACAAGCATTCAGACTGCCGGTTCCGCTCCGCCATTTGTCGGGCATGTGGTAGGCAAGGCCACATTGCCATTGTCTGTTTGGGATGCCAGCAGGTGCAATCTCGGGAAGAATTCATTCAGAAAGGTACCAGGGTCCCCAGCCAACACAGGGTGGGTTTCTGCATGTCGCGCAGAAGCATTTTGCGGACAGGGACACACAAGCCCCTTAAGAAGATTTGTGTTAATGTGAAGCTACAAGGGGTTCCCTTGTCGATGGAGCTGGACACTGGGTCCGCTCTATCGATCATTTCACACAATACCTTTAAAAGGATTTGCAGTAGTAGTGGCCTTAGAATCAAACTCAGGCCATCAAACTTAATCCTCACGGATTTTCAAAATTCACGGGTTAAAGTACTTGGAGAAGCTACACTCAAAGTGCAGCGTAAGGCTTTCCAGGGTCTATTAGATGTGGTGGTTGTTGGGGGTGAGCGTACGAGTCTAATTGGACTTGAGTGGTTCGAGGCCTTAGGAATCCAAGTAACTGGTATAAATAGTCTGCAGACTACAGGCCTTGCAGAAGTCTGCAATGAGTTTGCAGATGTGTTTAGCTCAGAGCTTGGGTCCTACAAGGGGCCTCCCATTTCCTTTGCGATTAAACCCAGCCATCACACCGGTTAAAATCAAGCCCAGGAGGGTGCCATTCGACTTAAAGGACAAGATTGATGCAGAGCTGGACAAGCTGCTCCAGCAGGACATCTTGGCACCGGTGGACTCAAGTCCATGGGAAACCCCCATTGTGATGCCTTTAAAGGCTAACGGGGAAGTCAGAATTTGCGTGGACTACAAATGCACCCTGAATTTAGCTTTGCAACAACACGCATACCCTGTACCAGTACTGAGTCATATTCTGGCCTCTCTCAGTGGGGGAAAGCTGTTTGCAAAGCTTCATTTAGCACAGGCCTATCAACAGTTACCTGTTGACGAAGCAACTGCGGAGGCCCAAATGATAGTGACCCATAGGGGCGCTTTTAAGGTGAAGAGGTTACAATTTGGGGTGAATGTTGCTCCTGGTATATTTCAGAGCGTCATGGAGCGCACGCTCAGGGGAAACCTGGGGTTTGCCCCTACTTTGATGACGTCCTCACTGCAGGGGAGTCATCACAAAATTTGGCAGAGAGGTTAAGGGCTGCATTATTGAGGTTCCGCCAAGCGGGCCTCAAATTGAAACAAGAGAAATGCAAGATTGGAGTCACTTCTACAGAATTTTTAGGACTTAGAATAGATGCCCAAGGCATCCACCCTGCAGAATCTAAACTAAAGGCCATTCAGGAGGCCCCAAGTCCCAAGTCTAAAAGTGAGCTTCAGGGTTTCTTGGGGCTCAATTTCTATCACACATTTCTACCCCATAAGGCTGCAGTGGCTGAGCCGTTACACCGGCTCTTAGATAAGCAAGCTCCTTGGCAGTGGACTAAAGTCCATGACAAGAGCTTTAATGAGGTCAAGGCCTTGCTCTCATCAAATGCCGTATTAGCGCATTTTAATGAGCAAATGCCTGTGTGCATCGCATGTGATGCATCCCCTTATGGGGTGGGAGCAGTACTTAGTCACCTGAAGGCTGACGGGACACAAGTCCCTATAGCCTACTATTCAAGGACCTTGTCATCTGCAGAGCGTAATTATGCTCAAATTGACAGAGAGGCCTTGGCCATAGTGGCTGGTATAAAGAAATTTCATGATTTCTTATATGGCCGCCATTTCATGGTCTACACAGACCATAAGCCACTGCTGGGTTTGTTTACTACTAACAAACAAACCCCACACATCATTTTCCCACGTATGCTGAGGTGGTCCATTTTCCTGTCAGCATATGACTACACGCTTATTCACAAACCTGGGAAAGAAATGGGCCATACAGATGGATGGCCTCAGTAGGCTACCTCTCACACAAATTGAGGCAGATCCTGCCCCTACTGTTCATATTCTCTCTATTCAGGAGCTGCCTGAATCTCCCCTCAATGCTAGGGACGTGGCTGCAGAAACTGCCACTGATCACACACGTACACGCGTACTGACATGGGTGTTGTCAGGATGGCCTGACACGTGTCCAGATGCTTCGTTTCAAAGCTTCTGGCAAAGAAGGCACGAACTGCCTACATTTAAGGGGTGCCTGTTATGGGGTAGTAAAGTAGTTATCCCAGCCTCACTGAGGTCTAGAGTCTTGTCCTCTCTGCATGAGGGACATCCGGGCATTGTGCGCATGAAAGCGCTTGCACGCAGCCATCTTTGGTGGCCTGGGCTTGATAAAGCTATCAAGGCCCAGGTGCACGGGTGCCAGGTGTGCCAACAGTCACGGCCTGAAATGCCTCAGGCCCCTGTATACAGGTGGGAGGAGACACAAACCCCTTGGTCAAGGGTACATTTAGATTATGCTGGGCCCTTTCAGGGGCAATTCTTCCTTGGTGGATAGCCAAGTGGCTAGAGGTTGTACTTGTCTCCTCCACTACCACTGCTAGGATCATCCAGGTGTTGAGTGGAATATTAGCTACCCATGGACTTCCTGATGTCCTCGTCTCTGACAATGGCCCTCAATTTACTTCCTTTGAGTTCCAGGCGTTCTTACAGGCCAACTTGATCCAGCATGCAACATCAGCTCCTTTCCACCCTTCCACCAATGGGCAAGCAGAAAGGATGGTACACACGAAGAAGGACGCACTCAAACAACTCATGCATGGTAGCTGGCATCACAGGTTAGCTGATTTCCTTCTTGCACAACGCACCACACCATGCACTGCCACAGAGAAGAGCCCAGTGGAACTTCGCTGGGGTCGACGCCTCATCACCAAGTTGGACAGACTGCACCCAGACCGGGTGGCTTCACAGGTGTCACAGCCGCGGGCACCTAGGAGACTTCAGGTGGGCGAGCCGGTCTGGGCAAGGAACTATGGTCCTGGACCTCTCTGGGTCACTGCTGTTGTTTGCAAGGTCTCGGGGCCGCTATCATACGAAGTGACTTTGGGAGATGGCTGTGTCCTTCGGCGCCATATTGACCAACTGCACTGGCGGTTGTCCCCTGACGTTTCCGCTCCTGGCTCTGCTCTTGGGGGGGAGGGGGACCAGGAACAAGCTCACACTTCAGGTCAAAATCCTGGGAATCAGTCTTACAGTGCCAGGGGATTTTCACAGGTTGCTGTTCATGTCCCAGAGAATGAGCAAGGGCATCCTCAAGGTTGCTCCGAACAGGGAGTCACCCCAGGGGGCAGCCTGCGCATCTGCAAGTGCTCCAAACAGGAATTCTCCGGAGAGGGGGTTTGCCATAGAGGCGGCTCCTGAATCTGGCACCTTGGCCACATACACGGGGGACTGGAACTACTGGGGCACTGCTGCAACGCAGGCCACGTCTGATGCTGGTTGCGGGCTCGAGGGACAATGTTCCCAAGAGGAGTCTATTGTGGACTTGGAGAATTCCACTCCACCATTGGGCTTGGGGAATTCCACCCCTCCGAGGAAACCTGGCTGGGTTTCAGATGATCCAGCCAGACAGCTGCGGAATGGGTCACCTGAAATCCGAAGGCATCAAAGTCCTGGTCTATTGAGCTCACCAGACGGGCCGGTAGGCCAGGCTCATTAAGTAGAAGTCCTGGTCTGCCTAGCCTGGCAGGTGGGCTGGCAGACCAGGCACCCTCCCTGACCTTGCGAAGGTCACAAAGGGCTAAGGCCCCTCCCAAGCATCTGGGAGACTATGTGAGGTTTCTGTCATTGCAGAGGGAACCTTGCTAGTCTGTAACAGGATGATGTTGACTATCACCGGTATAGCGTAATATATACCAATTATGATTTTGGAGAGTGTTTGTTTAATTTAACCCCATTATATTATAAAGGTACTCTGCCTGTGTGCAGGCTAGAGTAATCACACTATTCCCGGCCAGGGAACAAATGTATTGTGTGTATAGTTGTGTGTTTCATCCAGGGGGGAGGGGTGTTGTATCCTGGGCCTGCTGAGGCAGTTCAGTAGGCCCAGAAATGTTGCAAATGGTCCCGGGCAACCTAAAAGCTGCCCGGGACCAGACTGGTTGGCGCCGGTTTGGCGCGCATGCGCAAGGCGCGAAAAAGGGTGCTTGTGATTGGATGGGTTTGGAGACTATAAAAGGCCTGTATGCCTGTTTGTTTGTTGAGTGGTACAGTGGAACGAATAAAGAAAAAACTTGGTTAACAACTCGTGTGTTGTTTCAATGCCGCGAATCCCAATACTTAAAATCTCCCCTTGCCCAATACCACTTAAATTCTATGGTCTGCTCTCCCACCAATGGCAGCCCCATCCCCAGAACCAAGCTCAAAGGACCCAGTTTTCCTTATCAGAAAACTCTACGAAGGGAAGCTATGCGCCTTGAGGTTTATCAGCTTGAGGTTTATCAGCGCCAACAGGGTATTCAATTGCAACCTCTCTACACACTACAAAACACACACACACACTACAAATATTATAACACTTTCATACACATAAACACATAACGTTTCTCTCCTCTGCCACTCTCATCAAGTGTTAGAGAATGTTCCCCAATTCACCCACCAGCAATTCCTCCCCAAAACCACTCTCCTTTGCCAAGATTGAGTCTCAACCTTTTCTTTCCAATTCAAACCCCCAAAGTATCTTTTTGACTGCATTTCTTCTTCAGTTAGGAGTCAAGATGTAAACTTGGGTATCATCAGGGCACTGGTGATCCTATGCCAATGGATGATATCTTACTGTGGCCTCATGATAAAAGGATCAGGGAGATGCCTCTTCTTTCTCCATGTTTGCCTGAAATCTGAATGGGGCAAAACAAGAGCGCTCCTGTTGCCAGTTCTAAATATTTTAACAAATGTCTCCTGGTTCCCCCTTTAACCAAGGTGGCTTTGCTCAGATGTATTTAGAAAGCACAGGTTAATAAACTCCAATGTTAGAATAAAACAAAAAGAGGAGTTCTATTTTAATAAGCACACCAAAGAACCTCAGGAATAAGATAACTAAATCATATAATAAAGACCTAAATTAATAAACAGCAATCCATAATCAACCAAAAAACAGACACTGCTGTATGTATAAACCGATGTATGCAAATGTGTGTTTCTAAGTCCTAAGACCACTAATTTCAGATTATCTACTTCATGAAAGTTAAAAATGTACTGATACTTTGTTCGGGAATAAGGAATGAGGAAAGGAAACTGAATGCTCCAGAGCTACATTATTTTGTACATCTCTACCAAGTAAAACTTCTACTCATGTGACAGACTGGATAAGAACTAAGGCAGAAAGAAGCCGTTTATTCAAAGTTACTTTGTGATTCATGCCTGAGCAGAGATTTACAGCAGGTCCGGGCAGCTCCAAGCCTATTCTTCACCAGGCAAGATTTTTACACAGGTTTGCATTTTTATCCAACCTTTCCACTACCATCCTTAAGGTGCTGCATAAGGCCATTATTAGAAGTAAGCAGTATAAGTTGTCAGAATTGTTTTTGCTGAGCTCCAAACACCTGGTGCTCTTGCCAACAAGGTGAACAGCATCATAGCCACAGAAGTTTCAGCAAAAGCATCACTTTTTCAATAGGACACAGAATAATTGTTTCATAAATTACTATTATTTTTATTTTGTTATGAAATCGCACAAAACTCAGAAACCACTCAACATATTTATTCTGAAACCACATCATGTAAATATTATGCAAGAAATTAGATTAAAAATAAAATTAAACATGTATAGATGTAAAAGGAGTGTTCAAATATACTTGTACTCACCTATTTTCAGTATGAAAAGTGAAAAATATATTATTTATGTCAGAGTGCAAATGTATCTGATTTTCTGATACAGATAAATGCACAGCACATAAGAAAGAGAAATGGCCCTAATGTACATGAGTCTTATTTGGTTATTGGTTTACAATACATTCTGACAGTGCCCAGTCCCAGTAGCAGCACCTAACCAATATTGGCTGATCTAGAAATACTAACAGATTGGATGAAGAAATTTCACTGGCAAGATTCACACATAGTGCTAAGCCATAACAATAGTTTATTTCAGTTGTGAGAGTCTAGACCAGGGGTAGGCAACCTTGGCTCTTTTATGACTCGTGGACTTCAACTCCCAGAATTCCTGAGACAGCATAAAAGAGCCAAGGTTGCCTATCTTGGTCTAGACCTTATTATTTATGGTTTAGGAAATCTCATTCTTGGCTCTGCTCCAATGATTTTTTAAAAAAATATTTTTATATGTAATTTTTATTAATTTTTTAAACAAGATAAATATTAATATAGAAAGGAAGAAAAAAGAAAAGAAAGCAAAGAAAAAAAGAAAAGAAAGAAAAAATAATTAAAAACAGAAAAAGGGAAAAAGATATAAAGTGGCTTCAGATATTCTTCACAGTAATTACATCTCTATCTCTAAAGTGACAATTTCTTTCTTTAATCTATTCTAAATCATCAAAGCTATAAATTACAAGTTCATTGTTGTAATTTTAAAGCAAGAAGTCTATAACAAATTTCCAGTCACCAATGTAGAAACTGTCTTTCCCTAATTAAAGAAGTTAGTTATGCTAATCGGCAAGCCCTGTCAATTTCATCAACCATTCCTGTATAGCAGGTAGTGTCACAACTTTCCATCTCTGTGTATATTCAATAGCCAGATGCAGTTATTACATGGCTTACTTTCATGCAGTTATTACATGGCTTACTTTGTTCTACTGATTTTCAACATTGTTCAGCTTCCTTCAGTGAGCTCCTATTTCATAATCCACTTGAAAGCAAATCATTGCTTTATGTCAGTGCTTCTCAAACTCTTTCCCTCATTATCCCAAACTCCTTATCAGAAAATCCTTTTTACTGTTTAACAGAAAGTACTGAGTTAAATGTTCCTGTTGTGATTGGATAATGGGTCCATGTGTTGTTACCCAAGAAAAACTACATTGACTCAATTCTGGATGATTTCCCCAGGTTTAGGAAACTATGTTTATTAGTATGCTTTTGCTGTTTGCAAAGCAACATGTTCCAAAGCTTGGGCCTCACCTGTCCTCAATTCTCTCTTCAAAAGTTTGTCCAATAATTGCTCAGGCTCTACCTACAACTTTTCAATGAGTCTTTTATCATGTTGTTTTAAAGTTTAATCTTAAATGTATAGGAGCTCTGCCAAATGGCTTAAACTTCCAAGTATATTCGTTATTTCTTCTCCAAGTGAATTCTGCCATTTTTTCTGCTTCTTATGAAGCAGAACCTGTACAGAACCCAACAAAAGCAGCCATTGTTCTTCCCTGCTCTCTTCTGTGCTTTTAAGGTGCTTTTCTCCACCAGCTCCACTGACTTTTAGAATAATGTAGGACATACACGGGTGTGTGTGTGTGTTAAAAAAAAGTCATTACTGCCATTGCAGGATGAAACTCCCACCATCCTTTTTTACATGTAATATGTTTTACATGCAAAAGAGATAGGCTCTCTGTTATGTGTTTGTGGGTGACATTTTTGTTTTTTACATGCTTACATGAGATAGTTTCTCTTTATAGATATAATAAACCTAATCTGATAATTTCCTTATTAATAGTACGTCACTGAATGTACCCTACAAACACCACATACACAATTAGCATGCTTATATAAAAATAATAAAATATAGCATTTGGTAGCGAGTATGCAATGTTTTTATATTTCAGATTCAAACTACCATTTTCTTCCCTTTGAGGAATTTATAATTTTTATGAAGAAAACATGGAATCTTGGATTTTTTTTTCTCTATAGAAAATATGTGCAAGGTAGCATTTAAGGTTAACAAAGATTTCTGTTCTACAATACATCCATTCTCCTCAGCAGAACTCTATTTTCACCCCAATAACTCACATAGATCTGTTCCTGACAAGGATTTGCAAATATTATTATCCTCTTACCATACAGTACAGGTAGTCCTTGAGTTACGAGTGTAATGGAGACTGCCCATTCCACTCGTAAATCAAAACTCGTAGAGTGTATCTTGTTCGAGGTACGAGATCATTCCCTTTCTTGTTAAAACGCACACGGCTCATTAAGTGAATATGAGGTATCTCAGGGTGGGGAAGGCCATGGAGGGCCTAGTGCTGGAACAGGCCCCCAAGGCCTCCCCGACCCACTAAGATACCGCATGCTTCCCCCTCTCTTCCTGCCATGCCAGACTCACCTAGAAAAGATCCGTCTCTTCTCTACCATGGTTCCTGCTGCCACCCAGATTTGAGGCTGGGGAACGCTTCTGCGACCCCTCCGCGGCTCAATCGGGCCTGGTAAAGGCCTCCAGAGCCTGGATCGAGCCATGGGGTATGTGAAAGCCTCCTCCGGCCTTAGATCCGGGCTGCAGAACCCTTGTCAAGGCCTCCGGAGCCCGGACCAGGCCACGAAGGGGTCGCAGAAGCCTCCCCTGGTCTCAAATCTGGGCCGTAACAACCTGAAAAAACTTGGAATGGGCTGCAGGGGGAGGCGTGAAAGCCTCCCCGGCCTTAGATCTGGGTCGCAGCACCCTGGAAAAGGCCTCCAGAGTCCGGATCAGGCTGCAGGGGGTTGCAGAAGCCTCCCCAGCCTTAGATCTGGGCCACAGTGGCCTGGAAAAGGCCTCCAGAGCCTGGATCAGGCCGTGGGGGGGCATGGAAGCCTCCCCCGGCCTTAGATCTGGGCTGCAGTGGCCTGGAAAAGGACTCTGGAGCCTGGATCGGGCCATGGGGGGCACAGAACCCTCCCCCAGCCTTAGATCCGGGCCACAGTGACCTGGAAAAGGCCTCCTGAGCCTGCATCGGGCCATGGGGGGCCACAGAAGCCTCCCCCAGCCTTAGATCTGGGCCGTAGCAGCCTGGAAAAGGCCTCCACAGCTCCAATTCTGCCTCCAGAGATACATAGAAGTGTCCCCCGGCTTCAGTTCTATTCTCTTTTGCAGAGAACAGGCCTAAAGTACCATGAGAGCACACGAGATCAGTAGTGTGAGAGCTTGCCCTACTGATCTCGCATGATCTTGCGTTACTTTAGGCCTCCATTCTCTGTGAACGCACTGAAGGCCTGGAGCAGCCAAGAAAGTGAAGGAGCTCGATCTTCGCAGGGTGAGTATTGAAGGCCTGGTGCCTAGGGAGACCCGGGCAGGGGTGGAGAAGGAGGGAATAACCAAGGCGAATGTTGCAGAGCCAATGCAGTCGCTCGTAAGGGCAAACGACTGCCGTGGTGCTGCAATATTCATAATTCCAGGACTTGCTCATAAGCACTAGGGGGCACTCATCATGTAACTTTGAATGAATGTTAAATGAACGCTCGTAACTCGGGGATTACCTGTACATAATTTATTTATATTTCCAAATTATGCAAAATATTTCTCCTGATCTAAAGTTTCTCTGAATTGCAAAGGATTTCTGAATTTGCATAGAAACTGGAAACTGAGTTTCCCTGATCCAGAATCTTAACCACTATGGTTGTCATACAAATAATGGGAGAATAAAATCCATATCAACTAATCCATATGGATACTAATTATACTGCAAGACATGACTTCTACCTTATCAAGTAATTTCAGGGTTTGGAAGGAGGATGGTGAATTTAGCAACAGACTTCAAGTGAGTTTGCAATATTTGTGCAAACTAAGGGTTTGGGTTTTTCAACACTAAAGCAAACTTCACCTTCAAGGTGGTGGAACTGCACGACAAACATGAAATTCATCATTAAAAAGGAAAAGTACATCTTTGGATGACAGTTGATTCATCAGACCAGGAAGATTTTAAACTAAAATATGGAGTGGGTTATCAAAAGATCATTGCAAAATAATTTAATTTTTCTAGCCAGCCATCTCAGTCAATGACTCTGGGTGGTTTACAATTCAAAACATATAATATAGTTAAAAATAATAAAAACATTTTAAAATAATAAAAACCATCCAGATTAAAAGAATACACACGCATACACATGCATGCACGCACACTCACTCACACACACACACACACACACACACACACATTCTCTCTTTTGAATAAGTGAGCTAAGCTCAGATGGAGAACAGAAGAAATAGGATCCTATTTAGATGAAGATTTATTAAATAACTGAATCTTTAAAAATATATGAAATGATTGTAATGGATTATTTCAATTATTGAAAAAATACTAAATACAAATTCTGATAAATGCAAAATATCAGATAAATTCTTGATTTGGGTTGATGATAATTTTATTTTGAAGAGATTGAGAGGATTCAGTAAGGAATATGCTACTTTGCATTTGGTTCTTTAAAAAAAAGATAAATAGATTGAAAATATTAAAGAGGTAGGAACTCTGAGGGCAAATGGTTCTTGATTTTAACAATTCAAACCATTGATTTGAATAAACTGTAAGAAATGATAAGAAAGATGCCATGGGAAGAAAACCTTACAGACTTTATTGTATTACAGCTAGGTGGGACTTCTAGAAAAGAAAATTAAAGATAGTAAAGTTTTTCAAACAATACTACTGCGGAAGAAACTAGGAAGTCACTAAGAGATCTAATATGGTTCAATATGTAGCTTGCACAGCAGCTGAGTTTAAATAAGAATGCTAATAGGGAATAGACAAAAGGGCTAAGAACAAAAAAAAGGTGACAAAGCTTCAGTTCAGAAATGTAACAGGTAAAGGTGCAAACCAAGCAAAAAGTGCCTCTTCAACCACAATACAAGGGAGGCAATGGGCTCACTGTTTACTACAAATGGAGAAAAGTGACCAAGCAAAAAGCAGAGTAATTTTTTGTAACAAAAAACTGATGCAAGAGGCTGAAGGAAATGTTTTACTTTCAGGGATATAAAATGTTCCAAATAATAGCTAACCCTTCTATACATCTCAAGGAAATGATGATTTGAGCAGCAGAGACTGGAAATGGTCATGACACAAGAGGGTGAAGATCACTAAGAATGGCAAAAGAGAAGAAGTTAATTTGAATGCTTTTAATTTCAAGATCCAGATAAAAGCACCCTAGAACAAGGAAGGTAATGGGTGAAGATGGAATGGGATCTTTATTGATTATATATAAGGAATCCTTAAGAACTTTTAATACTTGGAAAGATACACAGCTATTAAGAAAGAGCCAGTTTGGTCTATGGTTAAGGCCCTGGGCTAGAAAGCAAGACATGGTGAGTTCAAATCCTGCCTTGGCCATGAAAGCCCTGGATGACTTTGGGCCAGTCACTTTCTCTCAGCCCAACTCATCTCACAGGGTTGTTGTTGTGGGCAAAATAGGAAGAGGAAAGTGTGAAGGATATGTTCACTGTCTTGAGTTATTTGTAAAAAATTAATAAATAAAATAAAAAATAGAGATACATTAGAGTGCATAATGCCGGCCTTGAAATATAATATATAATGATTCTACAAGCACAATGTATATAATACACATACTTTTTAAACATTTCATACATACAGATTAAAAAAGCATCTGGCCTTCAACATTAACTAGAAATAGAAAATCCAGTGTTATCAGAACACAGCATCAGCTGAAAAGCTGCCATGTTCTATGAAAAAATGTAAACGAAATTATGACAAAGAAAACATGAATCAATATACTTAATATAGGTAGAGTATCTTACCATTATTGTTATAACACCCACTTTCAAGCTCTCTATTTTTACATAGTAGGAAAGAAACCCAGAAATAAAAGAGCAGCTTAGACCAGGGCTTTTCAACCAATGGTACATGTACCACCGATGATACATTGTCACCAGGCAGATAATACGCGACCCTGCCTAGCCTAGACAAGTATAGTGGAGAGAGGGAAAGAGCTAAAGTGGCGGAGCACAGGAGCTGCAGGACTCCTGGGGCGAGATAAAGTCCTCAGGATCGGCACTTCCGGCACACCAGGAAGAGAAAGGAGGAAGAGGGCGGAGACAGGAGAGGATATAAAAGGAGGCAGTTTTGGTGGGAGAGGGAGAGAAAAAAAAGACGCAGCCTTGGAGGGACTTCTGGTCCTGCGCAGCAGTGCAGCAGTCAAGGGGTTCAGGATTCCGTGCCCTTTGGCTGAGTTTCTTCCTGTTAGGGGACCCTAAATGGGCCAGAAGCCACCCCCAAGAGGAGCAAAGAAGGAAGGAAGTCCCGGGGACGTCAGAGAGACGGCGGTTGACCTGATCAGTCCAGAAAAAGCCTTCCAGAAACCAACAGGAAAAAGGCTAGCCTAACTTCAGAGTCCAGCCCAAGCTGCAAGCAACCAAAGTCAAAAGCACTATTTTTAAGCTGATTGTAAACAGTGCGTTTGAATCTGGGTAAGAACATCGATTTTCTCTATCTTACTTATCAACTTTCCTGAAGAAAAAAAAAATCCCAAGAAGCAAAAAATCTCTAAAAGTGAAGGAAGGGGATTTTTGCCCCACCCTTTTACTAACAGAGGCTGCGAATTAAACCTTTTATGGAGGACCAAAATGTATTGAAATGAAATGAAATGACTATAAAACCTAAATTCGGATAAGTTTGAAATTACTGAATGATTAAGATTCTCATTTTAAAGGCAATTTGTTCATTTTGAAAATTTGAAAAATAAACCAGTGCTGACATCTAGTGTGGATGAACACTACGACAGCTATGGCTTTCATGCAGGACTTGGCAAAATCTGGAAAAAAACTAATCTCTACTTGTGACCTTCAAAGCTCTAACAATAGAGAACAGCTGTGACAAAAAAGAAAACAATCTGGGCTGCAGACAAAGTAAGACTTACAAACTTCAGGGAACAAAAAAAAACTTTTTTGAACTTTCTGGATTACAAGTATCTATTTAACTCTAACCCCAAAGCTATTTGCAGAGAAAAGAAAATTTGGATTCTTGGTCATCATGGAAAATCAGAGATTTTTTAGAAAGAACCTATCAAGAAAAAATAAATACTTTTCAAGAGGAGACATATGATATGTTGCAACTAATTCAAATAACAATGATTTCAAACCACAAAGAAATCCAAAATAGCTTTGAAAATATAAACCAATTCATCTCCAATTTAACTTTACAACAACAAAAAATCCCAGGAAACACCAACAGAGAAGGAACAGATAAAACAGACAACTGAATACAAATTTAAGGATAGAGACTTAAAAATGGAACCTAACAAAACAAATAAGTATGATTTAACCAAAGTGGAAAAAAATTACAAGAAATACTGGATTTGGAAAAGACAACTTATACTTTAACACCACAAAACAAATTTGAGGATAAGAAAAGAGATTGGGCAAAATGGACTGCAGAGATGCCAGGAAAAACACTAGAAGTGGAGAGACAAAAAATGACAAGAGAAGCACAGAAAAAGAAAGAAAAAGATTTTCAACAAAAATGAATGGGCACATGCCTCTCACAAAGATATCGTACTTGTCTTACCCTTTATATCTGCAGTAACACCTACAAGAATATGGAAAGCTTCTTTGATTCAGCAGAACATATTGGGCAAAAGAAAAAGGCTAAAGTGAAAATTAAGAAAATAGACGATGGGGCCTATCAGAGAGAATATTTAAAAAAGAAACACCTGTTCGAATCCATTGGCATCCTTCAGTCTCGAGACTATGGTATCGTGCTCTGGAGAGAGGTCCTAAGGCAGTATCTGGTATAGCTAAAAAGGCCAATTCGAGAATGGTAGTCTCTTCCACACTGAGGACAGATATAATCTGTCCCCTGTCCAGCCCCCAGATTTCGCTGATTCCGGGACTGCCTCTTTGCCTCAGCCTGCCGCACAAGTGTCTCTTCAAATTGGAGAAGGCCATGCTGCGCCTTTAGCCTCCAGGCTGAACGATCAGAGGTCAAGGATTCCTAGCTGTTAATGTCCATTCCCAAGGCCTTTAGGTCTCTCTTGCAGATATCCTTATATCGCAGCTCAGGTCTCCCTCTGGGGCGCTTTCCCTGCACTAGTTCTCCATACAGGAGATCTTTCGGAATCCGACCATCAGCCATTCTACGACATGCCCAAGCCAACATAGACGTCGCTGTTTCAATAGTGTATACATGCTAGAGATTCCAGCAGATTCCAGGACTACGCTATTTGGGACTTTGTCATGCCAGGTGATGCCGAGAATACGTCGGAGACAGCGCATATGAAAAGTGTTCAGCTTTCTCTCCTGCCGTACATGAAGAGTCCAAGACTCACTGCAGTACAAGAGTGTGCTCAAGACGCAGGTTCTATAGACCTGGATCTTTGTATCCATACTCTCTTTGTAAGTTTGGAAAATGTGGGGGCTGCTTTACCAATACGTTTATTCAGCTCAGTATCTAAAGAGAGTGTCAGAGATAGTTGAGCCGAGGTACACAACGTTATGGATAACCTCCAGTTCCTGTTCAGAGATTGTAATACAGGGAGATGGATCCACATCCTGACCCATGACTTGTGTTTTTTTCAGGCTGATTGTTAGACCAAAGTCTTGGCAGGTCTTACTAAAACAGTCCATAAGTTGTTGAAGATGTTCGGCAGAGTGAGCAGTAATGGCAGCATCATCAGCGAAGAGGAAATCCTGTAGGCATTTCAGCTGGACTTTAGACTTTGCTCTCAATCTAAAGAGATTAAAGAGTTTTCCATCTGATCTGGTCCGGAGATAGATACCCTCTGTTGCAGTTCCAAAAGCGTGTTTCAGCATGACAGCAAAAAAGACCCCAAATAAAGTTGGTGCAAGGACACAGCCCTGCTTCACTCCACTTCGAATGTCAAAGGAATCTGATGTTAGGCAATCAAAAACAACAGTGGCCTTCATATTCTCATGAAAGGACCTGATGATGTTGAGGAGCTGAGGTGGACATCCAATCTTGAAGAGAGTTTTATATAAGCCATCCCTACTAACCAAGTCAAAAGCCTTCGTAAGATCTATGAAGGCTACAAAAAGTGGCTGTCTTTGTTCCCTGCATTTCTCCTGCAACTGTCTAAGGCAGTGATGGCGAATCTTTTAGAGATCGAGTGCCCCAAAACCACCCTGCCCACCTGCCTTATGCCCCGTCCACCCGCAGGGCCACCCACCGCCTCCATGGTCTGCGGCAGATTGCCCAGGCAGCCTTTCAGCACCATGGTGACCATGCCCTCTGCCCACGCCCTGCAGCATCATCTGCATGTGATGGGGCACGAGGACAGAGTCTTGTCCCTGCTGCCCAGCTGCCATGTCCTTGGATGCGCTGCTCCGCATGGATCCCGCCCGGGAGTGACTCTCCTCCGGGGGGCTGCTGGTGAGGAGGGGGCCGTGGGGGGAGATGGGGCTGGGATGACAGCACATGTGCCCACAGAGAGGGCTCTGAGTGCTGCCTCTGGCACGCGCGTGCCATAGGTTCGCCACCACTGGTCTAAGGGAAAATACCATGTCAATGGTGGATCTGTTGGCTCGGAATCCACACTGTGATTCTGGATAGACTCTCTCTGCAAGCACCTGGAGCCTCTTCAGTACAACATGGGCAAGCAGCTTCCCTACAACACTAAGAAGAGAGATGCCGCAATAGTTGTTACAATCACCCGTCGCCTTTCTTCTTATACAGTGTGACGATATTTGCATCCTTCATGTCCTGTGGTACTCCACCTTCCCTCCAACAAAGGCAGAAAATTTCGTGCAATTCAGTGAGGATGCTCTCTTTGCAGCACTTCAGGGTTTCGGCAAGGATGTTATCTTTCCCAGGTGCCTTGCCGGAGGCAAGGGAATCCAGGGTCGTGTTTACCGTATTTATTGGCGTATAACACGCACAGGCGTATAACACGCACCTTCATTTTAAGGGAAATTTCAGGAAAAAAACTTAAAGGTGGGGCCGGGCGGCGGAGAGCTTGGCGGCAGCGGCAGCAGGAGGATGGGGAAGGGGCGTGGCTGCCCGGGCCAAGGTGGGGCCGGGTGGTGAAGGGCCGCGGCTGCCCGGGCCG
>NW_015386583.1:78989-89463 GCF_001527695.2 Protobothrops mucrosquamatus | reverse complement strand
GTGGGGCCGGGTGGCGAAGGGCCGCGGCGGCAGCGGCAGCAGGAGGACGGGGAAGGGCCATGGCTGCCCGGGCCGAGGT
The DNA here is from genome assembly GCF_001527695.2 of Protobothrops mucrosquamatus. Taxonomy (NCBI): domain Eukaryota; kingdom Metazoa; phylum Chordata; class Lepidosauria; order Squamata; family Viperidae; genus Protobothrops; species Protobothrops mucrosquamatus. Next base: position 89,384 of record NW_015386583.1, on the reverse strand, counting down.
GGGGCCAGGCGGCGGAGAGCTTATATCGGCGTATAACACGCACACATCATTTGCCCCCTATTTTCAGGGGGAAAAAGTGCGTGTTATACGCCAATAAATACGGTAATTCTTCTAGAGTTGGTTCACTGTCGAGCTCCTCCAAGACAGGCAGGCACTGTTTGAATATGGTTAAAGAAATAGAAAAAATTTGGATATGAATTTGATTTTAAGAGGGAAGAGCCCCTCCAGTAACATAGTACTTTCTTTTTCTTCTTTCTTTTTTTATTTCTTGATATGAGTAATATCAAGAGTTGGAATGGCTTATATAAAGAAAATGTTTTAGATATCTAAAGGTGATTGACTTTAAGAAAATTACAATGGATTAAAAAATGTTTTGAATAAGAGTTAAAAGACTAGAGGACTAGATTTATTAAATGGAATATTTAAAGATTAAATATATTTTTAATTATGGTAAAAAAGAATGAATTTTTTTGGGAAATAAATATGTATTAGCTTATAAGAAATAGGGATTTTAAATAGCATATTATTTTATTATTATTTTTTTATTCTTATTCTTTTTTCTTTTTTTAGTCTTATTTATTCCTTAAGAAAGGTAAACGTATTGGGTTGGCTTATATGAGAAAAAATAGACTTAAATGTTTAAATGTATTAATTTTGAGAAAATCTTAACCAGAAAGAACGTTTTGAACATTATGGGAAAAACAAATGTAAACAAGAACTGTAAACAGGATCTATGATGAGACAACTAGAATGACTAGATAGAAAAGGAATATTATATTGATGTGATTATTATCTGTAGAAATATTAGAAAACTTTTATACTTAATTGTCATTCACTAAAATAACAAGAATTGTATTAACTTAAGGTTGGTAAAAGAGAACATTATGGGAAAAAGAGGAAATCAAGTAAAGTTATTATGTGGATTATAGATTATAGAAATCAACTGTTAGTGAATGTTTCTTAAATGTAAATCCAGACAACACACTGTTTACTGAATATTAAGGTGATTATGTTAAAAAATTAATAAAACTTTTTTTTTTAAAAAAAGATGCAGCCTTGGGAAGAGGAGTCAGCTGGACCTGCATCGAAGAGGGGGGGAGAAAAGAGATGATAAAAAACAGGCCAGCAGGGAGCCAATCTACAACTTTGTGGCAGCCATCCGTGCCAGGCGCACACAAGTGGCAGTGAAAAACAGGGAACAAATGCAACTGGGGAAGGGTCACTCTCCACGAGAATGAAGAAAGGCAGAATCGGTTAGAGGTCACCAACAATTGGCCCTCACCCACTTCACACACCCGGCTCTGGGGGAGGGGATGCAGCGAGCGACATGAGAGCCCACTTTACCTGCGTCGTGCCACCCAGTCCCCAGCCTGCCTGGTTTCAGCAGGCAGCAATGCACTCTCTTCACCACATGAAGAGGCTGGGCCGGGTGAGGAGAAGATGGCGAGAAGCCAAACCTGCCTGGGTATGCCCAACAGGAGGAAGGAAGGAAGGAAGGAAGGAAGGAAGGAAGGAAGGAAGGAAGGAAGGAAGGAAGGAAGGAAGGAAGGAAGGAAGGAAGGAAGGAAGATGGGAATGAGAAATAGGGAGGCAGGGAAGGATGGAGAGAAACAGGAAGGAGGTGGGGATGAGAAGCAGGGAGAGGGAGGGAGGGAAACAGGAAGGAAGGAGATGGGAATGAGAAGCAGGGAGGCAGGGAAGGAGGGAGGGAAACAGAAGGAATGAAGGAGATGGAAATGAGGAGGCAAGGAAGGAAGGAGGGGAGTGAGTGAGAAAGGAAGGAAGGAAGTAGGTAGGTTGGAATGAGAGGGAGTGAGGGTCTGAGGGAATCTTCCCTTAGCACTTGGCCACAACAGCCCTGCTGCCTTTCGTTACCCCTTTGCCCCCTCCTCCTGGCCTATCCTAGTGGTCTCCCATCCTATCACTAAGGATGCTTTGGTTAAAAAGCTGGGTCTCCTCGCATGCAGAGGGAGTGGGGCTCCCTCTGACCCATGCACTTTGCCCTCCTGAGCAACTCACTAAGAGTAACCTGGTCAAGAAGAGCAAGCACAGCAGCAACAGCCTCAAGGAGGTAAACACAGCTGAGCACCCATTGGGGGAAGTGGGGCTGGACTGGGTTGTGCTGCGGAGTCCTGGTGCCCCAGGAGTTCGAGGGCCGGGCTGGGCACTTGCCCTCCACTGCCAAGGGCTCCGGGCAGTCCATGCCACCATCTGGGAGTCCCCCCACGGCCTAATAGGGACAGCAAGGCTCCTCTGGTGGACCATGCCCCCGTGTCCACCCCGTCCCACCTCCCTCTACCAGAAAGCCCCAGATCCTCCCCACAGTCTACCTGCCCCACCACAGGTGCCCCCTGATCTGAGCAATGTTGAGCTGGCCACGCCCCCCAGCCCCGATGGTAACCACAATGCTAATGTGGCCCTCAATGAAATCAAGTTTGACACCCGTGATATAAAAGAAGGAGGGGGGAAAGGAGAGGATATAAAAGGAGGAGGGGGATAGAAAAGGAGGGGGAGAGAGGAGAGGATATAAAAGAAGGGGGAGAACTTTGTTAAATGAGTTTTACTCCATTTGTTAAGTGAATCACTGCAGTTATTAAATTTGTAACACTGTTAAGTGAATTTGGTTTCCCCATTGACTTTACTCGTCAGAAGATTGCAAAAGGGGATCGCATGACGCTGGGATACTGTGACCATCATAAATATGAATCAGTTGCCAAGCATCCAAATGTAAATTACATGACCCTGGGGATGCTGCAACAGTCATAAGTGTGAAAAATGATCATAAGTTACTTTTTTCAGTGCCGTTGTAACTTCGAACAGTCACTAAGTGAACTGTTGTAAGTTGAGGATTACCTGTACTTTATCAATTTTTCCTTTTTATTTTTGTCATCAAGTTTTTAACACCTTGCTAGGCGACTGCTGGTATTCGAATATTGCCATACCCTAAAAGTGGTACAATCTGTGATTCACATATACTTGCTTATTATTTGCATGGCTTAAAGTTTGTTATATCAGTTAGTACCAATGAGTAATTATTGTGATGGGTGTAAGGTATTAGAGCAATTAAATTTTATCTGTGATGTTAAGATATACATTTTACTTACAATTTGCCAAAAGTGAATTCTTCAGGGAAAGTAAAATACCTGAATTTTAACTGTGAGTTCTTGTCAGGAAAATAAAGAAAGGAAGATGAAGGAGCCATGGTCGCGCCGTGGTTAGAATACAGTACTGTAGGCTGACTCTGTATTGCCACTGCCAGGAGTTCGATCCTCACTGGCTCAAAGTTGACTCAGCCTTCCATCCTTCCGAAGTCAGTAAAATGAGGACCAAGATTGTTGGGGGCAATATGCTGACTTTGTAAACCACTTAGATAGGGCTGTAAAGCACTGTGAAGCAGGATATAAGTGCTGTTGCTATGTTCCACAGGCTTTTCATACCTGTGCAAATCACTTTCTTGTCACATGCTGGTACAGAGAATAGATGAAAGAGAAGTGCAATTTTAATGAATTTTAAAAAGCACTATTTCTCCCAAACCTGATTTTCTTATTTGTAAGGAGTCCTTGGTGCTATCTGACCTGGGTTGTTTTCTTGTAGATATTTCTACTAGCACTGATGATGTTATCTAGTTTGAGTAATAAAATGTCTGCAAGAAAACATTCTGGCTGAATTATAAGAATGGCTGGCTGAGTGCAGTATTTATGAAAACAAACATGTGGTTGGTCTTACTTGGAGCTGCAAGTAGGTAAGTTTGAATCATTCTCCATTATTAACACACCTGACCACCTCAATACATATGTGAACCAAACTGAAATGTCCTATATTGCATAAGAAATCAATTTTAACACAATGGACTGTGTTTCTTTAGACAATGGGCAAAGGGTCACATGTTAGAAAATATTCTTCTAATTCTACAGCATTAGCAACAAAATGTTGCAAATAGAAATAAGGTTCCAATAAAGGAGAATATTTGTAGCTCAGGGTTGACATGAGGGATCTCTGGTGTTCTCTGAGCTTGATAGTTTTCTTGCAGACATTTCATTACCCAAACTAGGTAACATCATCAGTACTAGTAGGACCTATTATCTTTCTTTAAAACTGATTCAGACCTATTATCTACTTGCAGTTCCAAATAGTATGATCCAAAAAAGAGCAACATGTTTGTTTTCATAAATGCTGTAATCAGCCATTCCTATAACTCAGCCAGATTGTTGTCCTAAGCCTGGTAATCTTCCTAAATCGGTGCTTGAGGAACATTGTTGCACAGGTAATGCAGTAAAAAGAGGAGTTCCTACTACACACTGGATTGGCTAACCTCAATAGCTTACTGCATAGTACCTGAGAAAAGCTTCTGTCTCTGAAAAAAATGTTTATCATTCCACTGAACAAATATCCTGTCACAAAATGAAATAGTTTTAATTAGTTGTTCATCATAGTATCTGGCTCTCGTGTGTTTGGTTAGCACATTGCTTACCCTTTCATCTTGTTAGTTTACAGAACTCCAGGTGCACTATCCAAGTGAGCTATGCCAAGAGGCAAAAAGAGAGAAACACTTGTGCTTATTAGCTATTGGCTATGGTCTAGGGCATTTACTCTTCTGAGCAGTTTGCAATGATTTTTCTTCAGATTCACTCTTGTGTATTTAATAAGCAGTGTGACATGCTGGTATTAATAAATGACCAACATATTTGCATCATGAGAAGCCACATTGCAGTTTAAATTGCTTATTTGAAAAACATAAGAGCTAGCCAAGCCAATTCTGGACAGAAAGTTAGTAACCTGTCTTGCCAAAGCCCAGCAGAGTTTTCTAAGTGCAGCATTTAAGCTTCTTCATCTCATCCAATGATCCTCCTGATTTATAGAAAAAGAGCTGAGAATGTCCTTAATGGCTCCTCTGACATGAAAGCCTTCCTTCAGGTTGTGACTTTTCTGGTAAAGCTCACAGAATTTTATCAGTTTCAAGGCAGACTGAATAAACTCTGCTTGCAATGGAAATGGGGCAGGTGTTCTCTCATAACAGATAATAAAATTATTGTTGTAATATACTTAAATAATGAATATGACCATGGTTTAACATGCACAAATAGTTTGAGAACTATAGAAAAGAGAGAGAACCCCCCTTCAGAAACAGAACAGGAGAAACAGTTTTGCAAACAGAATGCAGTTGCAGTACACAAATAAAAGATTGATAAGTCACAAAATGACTGGTGGAATCATGTCCACAAACAGCTACAGCCCTATTTGCTGTTGTGTAAATCTTCATCTAAGTCTTAACATGGCAAGGGTGTGAATTGTGACTAAAGCTCTTAAGTTGGGCAGGACAAGCAATTTCATTCCTGAATGATTTTTAGAAGACAACTCATTAAAGATATTGCCAGGACTTGCCTTTCTAAGACTGTAGTTCTTCTGGCATGTGCAAACTAGTATTAATGAATGTGATTTTTTTTCCAGTGCAGATAAGCCTAAAAGTTGCCATTAGCTTCAAAATACAAACTCTACGTTTAAAGTTTTCATAAGGAGCCAGTCCATAGGCTAATCCATGTGAGTTATGTTTACATTGAAAAATGGTATCCAATGCTGCATGAGACTCACTCTTTAGGAGGAATAGCTCTTAGCAGCTGAATCCAATAGTGAATCCAATAGTTAATACACATTTAGGTTAAAACTGAATCCAATAGTTAATACACATTTAGGTTAAATTATGTTTCATTTTCATGTAATATTGATTCTCTCCTTTAATTTAATAAATTCCCTCCTTTAAATGATCTAATTTAAAATGAAAAGTCTTTCAGCGGAAAGGATTCCAGATCTGGATTAATTAATAAGGTGATTATTTGGGGCACGTGGTCTAAGTTCATCTCCATCCTTTTAAATGCCTCTAAAACTGGAGATGGGAGAAGTATCAATTTCCAATGTTAACAAGATTCACTTGAAGTCACCTGATGAAGCAACTCTTTAAAGAAAATTCATACATGCAATTTCATTAACTAGCAACACTGGCAGACATTTATGAATACATTATCAAAAACTAATCACACGAACCCCTGGCACTCCACAAATTTGTGTGAGATTTCAAATAATAAGTTTTCACAAAACATACAAAAATGACAGTAAGTAAAAAGGCATTCTCTAAAAATTGAGGTCATTCCAGTTCTCTTGAAAGCCAAGAAAAGCAAGTGTCATACCAAGAAGAGGCTGGTTCTGTACTTGCTGTAATAGGAAATGCTACAACTGAATTAAATATTGATGCATTTCAGTTCTGCGTTCTCTTTTGAACTCAGGCAAGATTTAGAGATTTTCCTTGGCATTTCTTTTTACTTGGCTGTGGGCTTCATTTTCAAATTCTTGTGGCACACTGTTTTTTCTGGGAATGGGGTTACTTATATAGTACAACTCCAATATACATGTTATCAAGGCAGTTTGGGTAGCAGATCCCTAGGATATGATGAACTACCAGCCAGTTTCTAAATCATAATACATATGACATCGCCGAGGAAAAACAAATTAAACTGAGATTTCAGCTGAATCTTTTGTACTAAGTGGGGGCTGAGATGGATGGAGAAAAGAAATAGGCTGTCATACAGATACACAACCTCCTGCTCCCATGGTTTTAAAAAGGGAAGATCCACTATTGCTCATTGTCTATTATTACAACATTTGGCTAATAAATGCATCTGCAATTCATAAATCCCACTCATTAGAGTCTTTATAGACTTCAAGGGAGATTTTCAAGATTCTTTCTATGGGAGGATGGCCACATTTTTAATCTTATATAAACAGGAAAAAGAGGGAGATGGGGATGTTTATAGGATCTGTTTTTGTTTGACTTTTGTATATTTTGTATACATTATATAATTACAGAGCCTTGATGTTCAGGTCTTTAAAGGACATTCTTTTCATCTACATTTTTTAATGTATTTTATTGTACTCACCTGATCACCAAAACACTTCTGCACTTTCCCTTCCCCCCCCCTTTGGTTTCTTCAACACCTGCTTCTACCATACTGCCCGATACCCATAAGATTATACCTTATCACTACAATCTACCTATCCACCCATAGCTTACTAAAAAGACATCAGTGGCAATAATATAGGGAACATTTTTTCATTAGAGACATAAAATTAAAGAAAAATTAAGACAGTGTTTAGTTTAAGTTAGCGATTTTCTTTCATGTAGAATCTCAGAATAATAATTACTTAATGTGTTCCTGTTTTGGCTGAACTATGTACATGCTATTGTTGGCTACTAGAGTGCTTTTCTTCCACCTCTCTTAATAGGTGGATATGAAACATGCAAGAACGTTATTGGTTTTAAGCACTATTCATTAATACTACATTATGTTAATTATTAAATTATAATTGTGTTCCTACAGCAGTCTCTACAATTATGAAGAGAGAATTTGTGAGTGAATCAAACAGAAAATGCCAGTATGCTTGCATAAAAAGCTTATTGAACATGTAAAAATATAACAGTATATACATAGGTGGTAGAAAGTGAAATGGGTAGAATAGATTTGTAGTTATGATTGGGAAGCTAAGTTTAGAATGAGTTGAGGTAAGCAAAGGCTGTTTAGAACAAAAGACATTTAAATATATTCAAAATAAAATAAAAATTAGCAGGATACCAGGTACTTTCAGCAAAAGTTATGTACCATACAAGAATGTGCTATACCTGATCAACCAGTACCACAGGACAGATTACAGGTTGTATATCTAAAAGGGAAAAAAAGAACTAAACAAACAAAAAGACTTGCAATTATAATTCCCAGTTTGTTCTTTAACTTCTATCAATCATTGTGTTCTCTTGGGAACCATTATGTTTTTGATAAAATGTTGGCAATCCAACTCTTTCTAGCACAGCCAGTGCAGCAAATACATACTTATTTGGTCATTCCAACTAGCTCTGATTGCTCCTAAATAAGACTGCTAGGATTATGCTAGGGATACATAAGGGAGGTATATGAAATGTTACTACATTTTAGAACATGTGTTAGCAGACAACTAGCAATATTATGGATATCTTGTCTCTTATATGATTTACCTAATTCTATAACATTTTATCAGCAAAAAGTCAGCATGTTTAAAACATTTGTCAAGTTATTCAATTAGTTAACTAATTAATTTAAAGAACTTGTATAGCTGCCTATCTTTTATAAAATCTTAAGTGGGTTGCAAAAACCTGTAAAAACAAGGAAACAGTGAGGACAATTAACAGTGGAACAGCTTGCCTCCAGAAATCATGGGTGCTCCATCACTGGAAGTTTTTAAGAAAAAACTAGACAGTCACTTGTCTGAAATGGTATAGGTTCTTCTGCTTGAGCAAGGGGCTGGACTAGAACAGTGTTTCTCAACCTTGGCAACTTTACGATGTGTGGACTTCAACTCCCAGAATTCTCCAGCTAGCGTTGCTAGCTGGAGAATTTTGGGAGTTGAAGTCCATACATCGTAAAGTTGCCAAGGTTGAGAAACACTGGACTAGAAGGTACCATCCAGCTCTATTCTCTTCTATCCAGAAACAAAGACAAGGATGAAAGAAACAATGTAATCTACAAAACCAACTGTAACAATTGCAACAAATTCTACATGGGACAGACATCAGATCAATTAAAAACCAGGCTCCATAAACACCGGCTGGCAGTCAAGCGCTATGATCCCAAATCCTTAATCTTTACCCACATGGATACATCTTACAAACCCCTCAGAATCCAAATCAACCACACAGCCAGCCAGAGACAGCACCGACCCTCAACCAACCCACATAAGCCCTCCTCCCACCAGCAGTTCACCTCCCAATGACCATGACCTGATGTAACCTCCCCATCACAAGACCAATCCCAGACCCTCACTTGACACACCCACACCTGAAGCCCTTATAAACAGAAGAACACTGACATCCCCTAAATGAGGGCTTTTCAACCTTTTCACCCATTGTATCACTTTTAGGATATGGCAATATTCGAGTACCACCTAGCAAGGTGTCAAAAACTTGATGACCAAAAAAAACCCCCCCAACCTGTTCAAAGTTGCAATTGCACTGAAATGACTTATGACCATTTTTCACACTTATGACCATTGTAGCATGCCCAGGGCCATGTGATTTATATTTGGATGCTTGGCAACTGATTCATATTTATGATGGTCACAGTGCCCCAGGGTCATGTGATCTGCAACCTTTTGACAAGCAAAGTCAATGGCAGAGCTGCTGGTGGCCAAGTGCTAAGGCGGGACTTCCTTCCCTCCCTCCTTTCCTGTCTCCCTCTTTCTCATTCCCATCTCCTTCTGAAGGAAGAATTTGAACCTCTCCCCCATATTTTCCCTCTTCCATATATTCATCAAACAAGGAAAAGCCTCCAGAGACAGAAAAAACAAGCTGCTGAGGGAACTAGCTTTAAAAGGCACATTCCCCTTTAAGAATTAGCTACAGGCTAGAAAGGAAGGTTAAGGAGCCGGCAGCTGGCACTTAAGGAAGAAAAAAGGCAGCATCCCCAAATGGCTCCATTCATAAGTAAAGAAATGCTACAGGCAAAATCAGGAGAAAAATACTTCAAAATCCTTTGCAGCAAAACTTACAGCTAACAATAGGAGAGCAATAGACGCTAATATGAGACATCAGCCATCCACCAAATAGAAATTGCCAAACACTCCTTAAGAACACAAAGCCCACATTACACAAATCCTAGAACTTCAAAGTCACAAAAGCACATAAGACTCCTTCCACTCTCCATCTCCCTCCCTCCCTCTGTGCCTCATCTCCAGCCGATGCTGCCTTTCTTCATTCCTCATGGAGAGCGGCCCCTCCCCCGCTGCATTTCTTGCCTCTTTGTTGCTGCCACAGGTGGCTGCCACAGTTGTAGATTGGCTCATGGCCAGCCTGCTTGATCTCCTCTCCTCTCCCCCCACTCTCCTCCTTCTTCTTTCCCTTCAGTGCAGCTAGAGCTGATTCCACCTCCTCCCAAGGCTTTTTTTCCCTCCCCCCCAAACTGCCTCCTTTTATAGCCTCTCCTGTCTCTACCCCCTCCTCCTCCTTTCTCTTCCGGGTGAGCCGGAAATGAGCCTGGGGCCTTTGCCTCGCCCCAGCGACTCTGCAGCTCCGGAGGACTCTCTCACAGTAAGTCCTGTGCTGCGCTGGCTCATTCCCTCCCCCACTACACTTGGCTGGGCAGAGCTGCATACCACCTGCCACGTGCTAATTAGTTTAGTTAGTTTATTGCATTTATATCCCGCCCTTCTCCTAGTGGACTCAGGGCGGCTTACAGCCAATTAAAAACAGAACAATCGATACAAATCTACAAAATTTAAAATCAATTAAAAGATATATTCAATAGGCCTATTCTTATTTTAAAATTAATTAGAAACCAATTTAAAATGTCCCTAGGCCAGTCCTGCCTGCTGAAACAA
>NW_015386583.1:53641-78786 GCF_001527695.2 Protobothrops mucrosquamatus | reverse complement strand
TCTCTGAGGGAGCCAAAGTTTCGCCCCCTATAGTCAGCGATGGAGTCAGCTGACCATACCTGGGAGCCGGCAACCACAGCCACTCAGTCTTGGAAGGGTTGAGTCTGAGTCTGTTTCTCCCCATCCAGACCCGTACAGCCTCCAGACATCGGGCCATCACGTCAAGGGCATCATTGGGGTGGCCTGGGGTGGAAATGTATCACAGGTGTTACGTGTACCACCGGTTGAAAAGCCCTGCCCTAAACTCCGCTGAAGATGTTACCTAGCCTGGTAACAAAACATTCAGAAACCAACCCAAAAGCTCGGAGAACGAATCTTCACACTCAGAATTTTCTTACATTTGGTATTTATCTTTTCTCTCTCCTTTTGAAAAGCTGCCATTGTTAATTGTGGCACTGATTAAATGAATACCTTTAATATGTTATTTTTAATACTCTAAATATTGTTGGTTGTTAGCCATACAATAAAGGAAAAAATGGGAAGAGAAAAAATGATTTACTAATTTAACACGAGATAATGTTCTATGCCATCTAATTAAATAGTGAACTCTTTTTCCTTTCTTCACCTGCCTTATTATCTGATTGGGTATATAAACATGACAAATACCTTTTTAACAAGAAGCAGGCAAATGTGCTGAATGATATACATTAATTCATTCTTCAGACAAATGTTCCTAAATGTACAAATAATAGTGCATCTCCTGTATTGGAAATAGGATTAGGTATTTATTGCTGTATCAGTTAAATTATAATATTACTCTGAGTAACAAAAAACAGATTTCAAAATAATTTCATTATTCATTTGAAAGCATAATTGTGCAAAAGCAACATGAAAACATAAGAGATTTCTGGCCACTGGCAGGGTTCCGAAGAAGAGCCTTTTCTGTCATGGCTCCCTCTCTTTCGAATATCAGACCTTTCCAGGTGACATCTGATCCCACTTTTCTGGCCTTTCCTGAAAACCTGGCTTTGACAAATGGCCTGGAGCCCCAATGTGGGAAACCCATTTTCGAGGTGACTAGTAGGTTAATAGAAGATAACATTTCCACCCCATCTATGCATTGGTTCTTTTTGGTCCATTTTAGTATTAATATTTTAAATCTTAATATCTGATATTTTAATATTTAATATTTATGGTATTGTAAACTGTCTAGAATTGCTTGATAGAGATGGTAAATAAATACAGATTTTTTTTAACCTCATTCCCTGACTCCCATCATAAAAGATAATTGAATCAGCTTAAACTTTAAAAACAGATTTACTGCCTGAATTTTAACACTTGGATTTCAGATATAAAATGTATATTCAACTAAAGCATGACAGAAGTCTACAGAATTATACTGACAGATCAATTTAGTATCTATTAAGTCCAATATCATGCCCTAATTATTATGCATTCAAATTATGCAATGCACTCTACATGGGGCTGCCTTGAAGAATATTGGAAGCTACAACTGACAGCATGGAGGAAGCAGATTTCCTCAGGGAAACCCAACATTGCAGAGTAGTTGGGTTCTGCAGCTGTTGTACTCATTACTAGTAGATCTAAGTTACACTGAGTGGAGGCATAAAGTATTTCTTTTGTGTGTGGAATTGAGGACCTTGACATCTCTTTTACATTTTTTTTTTAAATCTTGTACATTGGCTAGAGTTCTAGGTTCAAGCCATTAATACTTTTTATGAATTAATGAACATTTTAGGTTTTCCAAGAGAATCTGATTCTTCCACTGATTTTTATCAAATCATTCATGTTTTTTAAATATATAAGTACATTTTGTGTTGAGACAACAAAAATCTAACTATAAACCAGCTTTTGCTCTTCTACAGTAAATTCTTCATTTTTAAGGTTGTATTTTCTTGTATGATAGTGCTTTCCTATATTGTATTAACTCATTCCAAGTTTGTACACTTCTGTTGTCTGATGGGAGAATCACTGTAGATGAGTAAGATGCTGCTTCCAGAATATCATTCATCTAATCTTCAAAAGTCACTTTATAAGTGTTTGCAAAGAAAATAAGAATTAATTATATAATCCAATTTCCCTCTGAGGCAGCTCAAAAACCATTCAGGAAAAATGAGACTATTTTTACCATTTGTGTGTTTTGTACAAGCCAAATGGATTCAGGATGTTCTGAATACAGCATTTTAAATTTTAACTATGTTCACAATTCTACAAAACCGGATAGAATTTTCTTGAAATGTTATTATTGCATATTAATATACATATGCTATTATTGTATATTAATATATAATGATGTCATTGAAAGAACATTGTTCTGTCTATCCTGTTATTTTTTTTCTTCTGATTTCCAAGATTCTGTATGGTCCTATGTTTCAATGGATTGTATTCTTACTTAGTGCATAAGTGAGTACTTAATCAGAAGAAAAAAAGGAAAATTGGAAATATTAAATGTCATTTTATGTGTTACACGGATGTTCTAGCTTTTCAAGGCTGAGTGCTAATTTTAGATTTATTTTAAATGCAGGAAATTATTCAACAATTAAAACTTTCTTTACAAATCTTGTTCTTTTAAGGAGATGTTTTGCAGACACGAAATGATCCAGCCTAAAAAGTCCTTAGGAATTCTTGCTATCAGCAACAAGTATTTTCTGTCAGCATTTCTGGAGATAGTCTGGTTTAGCTTTGTGATTTTAGTCCTCAAAGAAGATACATCTAACATATTTAGATGTATCTTCATATCTGAAGAATATGTGATATAAAAGCAAGTAAAAAGCCAATGTGTTCTTTTAAATCAGTGTCTAAACAAAATTACTTAAAACACAATACTGCTTATTTGTACTAGATATCCATGTAAATATAATACATTTAACTGTATATTTAATTTTAAAATGTAGTTTGTTTTGATCATTTTTGCCTTCATCATGCAGGAAAAGTTGCTTATTTATTATCAATAGAGTTTCATATTTATAGTTGAATGTAAGCAAGATATATCAGTAAGGAAAACCACGTGTGTGTGTGTGTGTGTGTTTGTGTGCTTGTGTATATATCTTTAAACATATATATATATGCTTAAAGGGAAAACTATTACAGGTAGTCCTTGATTTACAGTAGTTTGCACAGTGACCGTTTTAAAGTTACAACAGCACAGAGAAAAGTGACTTATGATCATTTTTCACACTTATGACCATTGCAGCATCTCCATGGTCACATGATCAAAATTCGAATGCTTGATACCTGGTTCATATTTATGACGATTGCAGTGTCCCAGGGTCATGTCATCACCTTTTGTGACCTTTTGAAAAGCAAAGTCATGGGAAAGCCAGATTCATTTAACAACTGTGTTACAAACTTAACAACTGCAGTGATTCACTTAACTACTATAGCAAGAAAGGTCGTAAAGTGGGGCAACATTCACTTAACAAATGTTTTGCTTAGCAACAGAAATTTTTTGCCCAATTGTGGTCATAAGTTGAGGATTACCTGTAACTTGACAAATTGTGTCAGTGTATATAAAAAGACTAATACAATGTTTCCCTAATTGATAATTTATTCTTGAATCATTAGGAATAATTGTTCCTGGAAGTAAATTTTATTTATTTTTATTTATTTGTGTCCCACCTGTATTATTTTTACAAATAACTCAAGTTGGCAGATATATCCAATGTATCTACCTCCGCCTATTAAATTTATATTCACTTTAACCACTTCTACTCTCACTCCAATAATTCAGCACAAAACTTTTTGTATAACTTTATGCCTGGATGCAAACTAAACTTTACAAATAATTCTTGGATTTCTTTCATGAAAGGGAGTTGGGGAGGGTGCATTAAAGTTAATAATGCACCTTATTAACATTAAATAAATGTAATGCTACCGTATATAAAAATATAGCAAAGCACAAAAGAGCAATATGGGGAATTTTTATAGAATTCTACTAACAAAAATAATAAAGACTCTTATGCAAAACAATTATCTAGAAAAAAAACTAGTTTTCTCAAATTTATTAGAATATCATTAATATTTCAAAACTGAATATGCACACAAATTAATTCTTCTTATCTTCCACTCCCAAACATTTGATTCCAAGTTTCATATAATTCTAGATCTTTAGAAGACACACTGGGTCGAACAGTTTTGAAAGCACTCTCAAAATCTTGAAAAGCAATAGTTCGTACTTGTTCAGGTCTAATAGTTGTAATGTCAAGAGATTGAAGGCTGCGGATAGGACCTAGAGAAGCCTCTCGGCAAAGCTGGGTCATATCAGCCCCAGAAAAACCATCTGATTTCTTACCAATGAGATCAATTTCCTCTTCAGTTATGGAACAATGTTCCTTTGACATTAGACAAGACACTATCTGCTTTCTGGCAGAAACCTCAGGAAGTGGAATGTAGAGTCTCTTCACCAGTCTCCTTCGGGCAGCCTCATCAATCTCTTGTGGTCGGTTGGTTGCACCTACAACTAATATGCGATCTTCAGAAGAAGTAGCTGCTCCATCTAACTGGACCAAGAATTCAGTTTTTATTCTTCTGGAAGATTCATGTTCTCCATCTCCACGCTGGGATAAGAGAGAATCAATTTCATCAATGAAAATTACTGCTGGCTGCTGAAAGCGTGCCACTGTAAACAATGCACGGACCATCTTTTCTCCTTCACCAACCCACTTGGAAGTCAGTGAGGATGCACTGATGCTGAAAAATGTAGCCCTAGACTGGCAGGCAATGCATTTGCCAATAAGAGTCTTCCCTGTTCCAGGAGGACCAAACAGAAGAATTCCTTTTGGAGGCCCTCGTAATCCAGTGAAAATGTCTGGTCTCAGCATAGGCCATACTACTATTTCCTTGATAGTTGCTTTTGCAAACTCAACTCCAGCTATGTCATCCCAGTTTACTGGAGGCCCATGGTCCATGATTTCATGCATTATAAGTTCTATCATTTTAGGTTCTATATTCTTTAACCTTTCATCTATTGGATAAGTCAGCTCTGTAGATTCAGTCCCATATGATTTACATTGCATTCCTGTGTTCCCATTTCCATCTTGTTTGGGCAGTGGAGGAAAAAACTTTCCAAATGGACCACGGGATCTTCCAGCTCCCAAAGATTTCTTTGTACCCCCGTAAGATGGTAATGGGGTATGCTGGGGTTGATTTTGGACTTTCTTTTGCTGATCAACCCACAGCTGTTCTTTTGCAGTTTTGAAACCAGATGCTTTGTTTTCATTATTTTTCTTTTCATTCCATGGAATGTTTGACCCTTCTATAGGAATCAACTTATGAATTAAACCAGAAGATATATTACTGTTATCTTCACTAGACACAGCAAATGTTTTCCTTTTTCCCAGATTGCCCATTCTTACAGGGAAAGCAGACTGAGCAGAAGATAAATCTTGCCCTGAACAAGAATTACTTGTGGACATCAGAGAACTATTAAATGCTGGTTGATTATTTCTAGTCAGGGTTCTAGAAGACACATCATTCATAGTCACAGGCAAAACAGAACATGCAACTCCTGCTTTAGGCAAGGAGAATATATCATTTTGATAACACTTTGAAGTTGATGGCTTCTCACAAATCTCTGTTTCTTGAGTTACATAATTTGACAAACCAGCTCCAACCATAGATTCTCCATGAGCACTTGAAAAAGTAAAATTGGGAACATTTGAAGAAACAGACTCAGTGACCTGTTTATCAATGGATATATCTACTTGCGCCTTCAGAGGCCTCTCAAACTTTTTTCCAGACCGCATCATTGCTTGAACACACTTCAATTCCATCACATTTTCTGTTGTCAAAGCAGACTGCCACTTGTCACTTTCATTCTGCTGATATTTTACCATGGTCAAAATATCTTTAGCATAGTTATTCAAGCCTCTTTCTATATTGTCAGAATCAATAATTTCAGAATATTTTTCTACATATGTTTTGAAAAGGTTTGCAGCACAATCCCGGGAAATATCTGAGTTTGCCCATGCATGCTGAATATGTAAAATTTGTGAACGATATGCATCTGCTTTTTGTCCTGGTGTAGAAGTATCAGAGGTAACAATAAAGTAATTCTTTTGCCATTCGCTCATATGTATGTCAGTTTGCATGATCTACAAACAAATAGATAAACAACAGAATAATCAGAATTGAAGATCCTTACAGAGTCTAGGGGCAGATTTCAAATTACAGTGTATTGATTCTTTTTCACTTTTATATGACCACTATGTTATGTTTAGCAAATACTTCATACAGCATAGATAAGCAAATACTTCATTTTTCTGCATTTGTTATAGAAAATAAGCACAAATTCACTTAAAATGATACATGGACAACTAAGTACAACTAATCTATTTTAGCTCCATCTGAAACAAAGGTTAACTAGTTAAGAGTATCTACATTCTTGAATTTTTAGAGCAAAGCTGTTTAGTCTGCCTCTAACATATATCTACATAAGTATCCTTAAACATTTATTAATGTAAGGCTAATTAAACATAGAACAGATGGCATAAAATTTTTATACTGTATCCAGTATGAGTAACTGATTATGTGCCATCAATTTGTTGTTTATTTTAATCTATAGATAGATACTCTCAAGTAACGGCACATAAATTAGCATCCACTAGCCAACAAAACATTGTCTTTCCAGAGAATAGTAAGCTTGAAACAAAACCAGTCTAAGATACCTTATCTGGAGCCTATGAATGCATGCAGCAGAAATATATCCATCAGACTTAAAAGAAAGAAAACTTTCAATGCAAGCAGGTATATTTCTTTTAAAGATTTCCCCCCCACAAAGCACATAATTAAACTGTAGTTTGTTGCCAATTGTGATAATGGCACCCAGTCTTTTTCAAAGTAGACTCCCTAGGTTTAGATTATTAATCACAATGAATATTGATAATTTTTACTTTCTGAATTAGAGGTAGCATGCCTTACAAACCTGTTGGCTCGTTTGTATACAATATTAGTTTATAAAATTCATAAGCTCTCTATCTACTCAAGAAACTCTGGGCAGTGAACAGAAATGTAAAAAACAAACAAACCCAACAACTATTAGAAACAGGTCAAGGCTCCTAAACATCACAGTATCAGCTTAACAAACAAACCACATTCACATCAGAAGTCAATCACCTTCCTGGCCCCAATCTTGGAACAAGAGCCAGATCTTTACAGCCTTTCAGAAGGCTGACAAGACACACAGGGCAAGGCAGACTTCCTGGGGACCACCAAGTAACATTACTTCACTGAAGGAAATTAGCAAATGGGTACTCTACCAGTTCTATAATGGCAAAAATTATTAGGAACAGCTGGTTCTAGAAATAACCTGGCTCCATGTCATGTAGGGCTTTAAAGGTGACAGCCAGCACCTTGAATTGCATGAAGAAACCCGCTATGAGTCAGCTAACAGAACGGAGGCATTATATGGGTGTATCATGGTTTCCCCAAAGGTACCCATGATGCTGCATTTTAAGATTAGCTTCAGCTAAACACTTTTGAAGGGCAAATTCATGTAAAACATGTTGCAACAGGCAATTCATTGGTTAGATGCTGGAAAACAACAGTGGAAGAACTTATAAGAAAAATGAATTTTTCATCTTTTCCCTTTCTATAATCACTTAAATGAAACAAACAATTGCTACTTGGTTTGTTTCTCCTGGTGTAACAATTAGTTAGATTGTTAACTGTATCAAATATATTCATTTTATTAGGATATATTAATCATAACATTTCCTTTTCAGATCTGAGTGAAAGATAGGTGAAATTGACAAAAAAAACTATTGTAAGATCTGAATCTGGAGTGTTTCAGAATGTGAATGAGAGTGAGGCATGGATGTATATTTTTTTCTGTATCAGCAGCAATATATCATAAAAGTGGTGGAACTAGAATAAAAACTGGAGATAAAATTACTCAGATAGAGACCTGTAAATCGTATTTCATTATTGAAACTAAAGAAAACATAGAAAATCTTATTATGAAGGCAGAATGGAAAATTAAAAAGTTATTATTAAATATTAACTGCTGTAAATAAGTCCAGCTTAGCAAAAATTATTTAGTGTTATTTATTTATTTATTAGAAGGTATGCTTAGCAAAATTACATTTGATGAAGAAATGCTAGGTGGTAGTTACTTTTCTTTGTGCTCAAGAACAGATAAAAGATGGATCATGTACTATAAAAAGAAGAAATTAATAATTGGAAGGAAGGCAATTTATGATATTAAAATTTTCAACAAGATAAAATGGTTATGCTTATAAAGATGAGAATATTTGAGGCAACATTTTTACTACTGAGAAAGAATGGGTATAAAAAACATGTTTGAACTAATGGAATGGAGGATCCTTACTAAAATTACCATGCATCAAAAAAAAAGGATTACCATGCATCAAAAAAAAAGGATCAAAGTTCCAAATAATTTTTTGCATGAAAGCAGTTTTATTTATGGATCCATTCATATTATAAATCATGATTTCATACAGCTCACAAAACAATAATATAAAAACAGTAAAAGAGCAGCCTTACTTAAGCAGACCAGACAGGAACATGACCAGATAGGCTAATTCTACTTTATTGTAAAGCAGAATCTTGCAAGTCCAAATATGCAATTCTTCTACTGTCTCCTTTACAGCCCAAGAAACTAGGAAGGTCTTTTCTAAGCCTTTTGCCTGTCCATTGCTGTCCCTTGTTTGATAATTCCCTAGGCAACATTTCTTGGCCCCTTCTATCAAAAATGGGCTAAGCACTATCCTCAAGCTGAGTAATTCACATGCTACCCATCAGCACAAGCAACATGGTTTCAGAATTGTAGCCTGACCTGAACCCTGACTAAAAGGGTCCAGATAATCCGCTTCTCCCAGGGCCCTCTGAAACTGAACTTCTTAACAGCTTCTTCTTAACAACTTTCCCTAAAAAGGAAAGAGTGGAGATTGGACTTAAGTTGTCTAATGTAGTCAGATCCAAGAATGGACTCTTGAGAAGGAATTGGACCACTTAATTCAAAGCGGGTAGCAAACCCCTTTGTACAATGAAGTGTTAATCACCATTTAGACCCAACCAGGTGCCACTTATCACGAGGCCTTAATCAACCCAGAGAGGCAATATCGTGTTTCCCCAAAAGTAAGACCTAACCCAAAAATAAACCCTAGCTTGATTTTTTGGGAGGGCCTAATATAAGCGCCAACCCAAAAATAAGCCCTAGTTTTGGGGCGAGGCACATACTAAAAAATCAAGCTAATGTGGAGGTGGGAGGGTGGAGCTGCCCCACACACCCCGCACCCACTTACCTTGCAGCCAGGCCTCTCCTCACCGGCCCACTTCTTCTGTGGAGTCCCCAGGCCTGCATTTTGCAGTCAGGCTTTTCCAGAAGGCCTCTGCAGCTGAGAACCGAGCCATGGAAATCCATAGCTCAGTTCTCGGCTGCAGAGGCCTTCTGGAAAGGCCTGACTGCAAAATGCAGGCAGGAGCTCCATTCCCAACTGCAGAATGAAACTGCACCTTTGGCCACAGAAGAAGTGGGCCGGCTGGGTGGGGCTGTCAGTGCCGGAGGTGAGTGGAAAAGACACACACGCACCCTGAAAATAAGACCTGGTGCCTCTTTTGGAGGCAAAAAAACCCCAGTCTTGTTTTCGGAGAAACACAGTAGAACACAGAGGCCCATAAAACCTGTCATCAAATCAAATCAAATAGCTTTATTATGGCTTTGAAAATAATAAATATAGTAAAAATGAAATAGTTTAATATAGCGATTTGTTATTGGAGAAAAAAAATTAAGACAAAAAACAATATATCTAATTAAAGTTTTGTGCAGTTGTATAACTTGGTGAAGATATTTTGTCACTTAATATCTGAGTGCTGAGTTAGCATGCCTTAAAAATAATAAACATAAAATGTATATGTATGGCCCTTGCATTTGGAAATGATTGGGACAATCAGTGCACATATTTGGGCATCATAGAAAGAGTGCCATATGGGGATGAGAGTTTCTATCTCCCTACACAAGGACAAAGTTTCTGTAAATAAGGAGTCCAGTGAAATCTTCCCACCAGTAGAGCTGATGGGAGGTTATCAAAGCATGCTCTAGAAAAGGCCCATCTGTACTTGCTTAGTATTAAATTGTGTAGTACCATGCAGTAGAGGACTTATGACTGTCTTAACATTTGGCAATAGAATTCAGGGGCACTAGTAATATAATTTTGGCAAACAATGTCCCTGATTTTCTCTTTTACTATTGATTTGGCCTTCTCCAGTGTTGATTGGCCTAGATATTCAGGAGAGAGCCAAGACCACAAAGTCCTGCTATACACATATCATGTCAAAAAGATTGGTAACTGTTTGACTGCAGCACAGGCATCAGGCTTGTAGATCAAATATGATTCTAAATTCTGAGATTAGCATCCTGGTCTAGGCGTGAGCTTTTATACTTGGCATGTTAGCTACCTCAATTTTGCATTGGAGGTACATTTTGAAGTGCCAAACACGGTCCTGAAAAAATTTAATTGAATGACTTCATAAGCCATTATGAAGGTTTGTGTATGGGCCAAGTTGTATCCCATATAATAGCTCGGCAAGTGTTCTAGTTGTATACAATTTAACTGCTGGGATGTAATTTCCCCAGTTGCCTATAAAATTTAATTATTATTTGTGTACTTCTTTGGGTAGTTGTGGCATAATTTAGTGGCTGTTAATTTCTTCGAAGCCTGAAATACTATGCCCAAATATTTAAAACATTTAACCTGTTCCAATTCATGAGAATCAATTGTCCACTTGTGCTTTTGTCTTTTCATAGAAAAAACAAAAACTTAAGCTTTGTCTTAATTGTTTCTCATTATAGTGGGATGCTGGGATTCTTAATGCTTGCTTTTTCTTTAAGAAAAAAGAACTACATTGTCAACATAAGAGTAAAATCCAGAGATGTCTATGGGCTAATTTAGGAGCATGGATATCCACTCTCTGGAGAGTTTTAATCAGAGAGTTGATATATGTTAAAAAAGCAAGCACTAGAATGTATCCTTGTTTCATCCCTTGACAGTCTGAATAAAGTCAGAAAGGTCCCCTCCCTGGATACATCTTACTCTAAGCCTGGTTTTAGAGTATAGTTTAGGAAATTAAGAGCAGGAGTCTTTTATCTATAGTGGATCTATTCAGAATGTACTACTTACCCTTGAGATATTAGCAAAAGCTGCTTTGAAATCAATAAAGGCTGAGTGGTTTGTATATTTATTTGTCAGATGTTGACATACTAGGCAATGGTCTATAATAGAATGTCCCAATTGAAACTCTGCTTTCTCTGGGTGGATTATTCCCTTCTCTATTATCCAGGTTTGGACTTTGGTAAATAATTACCTGTGATATAGTTTGCTAATGATTGTCAATATTTTATAATTGATCTATAATTAGCTAGATCAATTTTATTGCCCTTTTTTTAACAGAGGACAATTACGATCTCCTCCCAGGCTTTGGCTGTGCCGGTGATGTATGAAAATAAAAAGGCCAATACAGGGACCCACCAATTTGAACTGGATTTAATTAACTCAGAGAGGATACAGTCACTACGGGATGCTTTACTAACCTTGTATTAATGGTAGGTTTTACTTCCTTGCATGTGACTGGGGGCCACTGCAGTAACGAGAATAATGATATATCCATCAGATAGATACTAGCATGTAGATTCCAATAGAGATTTTAGGTACCTAGATACAGTACCTAAGGAGATAATACAATGGAGTCGTGTAATGTTACTTGAACAGTTATAGTATGCCAAAATATAGAGGGATTTTTGGGCTTTGTGATTGTGATTACTGTAACCATTTTTTCCCTGTGATGTTGATATCTTTTTTTCCAGAAAGCAAGATGTTTGTCTTTTTTGTTCCTTTAGAATTTGGGTAGAATCTGGTGATGTTGACCTTGGGTAAGATAGCAGAGGATTCCAATAATACTGCTTTGTCAGTGATGCCGGACTTATCAAACTAACTCTTAAGAGTACAGTCCCCTTCTGATCAAATTGATATTTGCTTCGTTACAAACGGTCAGCAACCAATTGTCGCTCAGCAAAACCTAGCCCCAAACCTGCAGTTGCAGGGTATAGGAAAGTTGAGAAGCCACTGCAAGGCTCCATGAAATAGCCCTGAAAGAGGTGGAGCTTTTACTTCACCGGAGGAAAGTGAATCTGATGACGAACTACTAGTAAGTCTACATGTAACCCCTGTGACCATCCCAGCGGAGATAGTGGTGCCCTCATCCCAGTAGTGGTGGCCTCACCTAGGGGAGGATGTCGGCCCTATTGGACTCAGGTTGCACCAGGTGTGTAGTTAGCCTGGAAGTGATAAAGAAACTAAGACTGAGACTGAAGAGACTGAGGGCACCCTTAACCTTCTGCCAATTGGATGGGTCAGTGACAGGGGGAGCCCAGGGTCACTTCGTAATGGAGCCTGTGGAAATGAGGATGGGTAGCCACAAACAGCTCTTGAATTTTATAGTAGCACCCAAGATAGAAAGACCCCTCTTACCTGGACTGACTTGGTTCCACAAGTGGAACCATCTTGTGAATTGGAGAAAAGGGCTCCTAAAAATCCGATCTCTGCCGGCAGAGAGGGAAGAATCCCTCACACAAAGCCAAAAGAACCAACATGAAAAAGGAATTGGGGGTTGCTGTACAGGAACTCACCAAGGAAGAAAATCCTGAGGGAATACTGGGACTTAAGGGAAGCGTTCAGTGAGACGGGATCTGATGCACTCCCACCCCACGGACTGCAGTATAGAGCTCCTCCCTGGAGCAAAGTTCCCCAAGCCAAAAATCTATTTGGTGACTCAGCATGAGCTAGATGAGTTGTGCACCTTTATTTACAAGAACTTGAAACGGGGTTTCATCTATCCAGCCAGACGTGTGGCTGCTATAGTGTTATTCTGGGAGGAAAAAAGACGGCACTCTTTGCCTCTGCATTGATTACAAAGGATTAAATGCTGTCTGTGTGGAGAATGTTTATCTGTTGCCTCTGATGAAAGATATGCTGGCATATTTAGCCAAAGGGAGAATTTTCACTGTTGGATTTGAAAGCTTACTACAGGATTTATATCAAAGAGGGAGATGAATGAAAAATGGCCTTCAACTGCCCATTGGGCTGTTTCCAGTTCCATGTGCTCCTGTTTGGGTTACAAGAGGCACTCTCTGTTTTCATGCAATTGATCATTGAGGTGCTGCATGAATATCTTTACAAAGGGGTCCTGGTGTACTTAGATTATATTCTAATATACACGGAGAATATGGAGGAGCACATGAAGTTAATGCATGTGGTTCTGAAGAAACTCAGGTCCGCCATACTTTATGCTAAATTGTCCTAGTGTGAATTCCATCAAGACAAAATTGATTACTTGGGCTCTCGCATATCTCATGAGGGGATAGAAATGGACGCTGAAAAGTTGCGGGTGGTTTTGGACTGGGTGCCCTCCCAAACTACAGAGCTTCCTTGGGTTTGCGAACTTTTACCAGCAATTCATCCCTTCCTTTGCCAAGATTGCATTGCCCATTAGCAACCTCTTAAAAATGAAGGGGGAGAGTAAGCCTAAGCCCCACCAGCCACTCGAGTGGTCGATAGAACACCTGGAAGTATTTGAAAAACTCAAGCGGCTGTTTGCTGCCAAGCTGGTGCTAAAACACCCTGACACTGATGCTCCGTTTATGATCCAAGCTGATGCTAGTGACATGGCTGTGGGAGCTGTGCTATTGCAGGCGAATGCCGAGGGGTTTTTACAACCTTGTGCTTACACCTCCAAAAAGTTAACTGAAACTGAAAAGAGGTGGGCAGTCTGGGAGAAGGAAGCATTTGCTATGCGATGGGCATTGATAACTTGGAGGCATTTCCTGAAAGGAGCTAAGCAACTCTTTGAGGTGTGGACTAATCACAAAAACCTAGAAGCCTTGAAAATCTCAAGGAAATTGTTCCTAAGCAAGTCTGATGGACACAGTACTTTAATTATTTCAATTTTGTGCTGAGTTATATCCCTGGGGGATAAACTCCATGACTGATGCTTTATCCAGATTGTCTCAGTATTATAGTGCTAGACCTGAAGTAATCCGGCCAGTTATCCCTTCTAAGCACTTGGCTGCTCTAGTGACTACTAGGGCTCCAAAAAAAATGGAGCCTGAGCTACCCAGTGAGTTGTGCATAGAGTTGAAAGGAGCATTAAAAAGTGATGAGTGGTTTTTGTCCCATTCCAATGACTGCTCCATTAGAGATGGCCTTGGCATGGATTGGAGCCACACTGTATGTACCCACCAATCTAAGGGGTCATATCCTACAGTGGGCCCATGATTCCAAAACTGCTGGTCACTTTGGTTTTGCACTTGATCAAGCAGCAGTTTTGGTGACTTTTGTTGAAAAAAGACATTGAGACTTATGTTGCTGTCTCATCTGTGCAGCTACTAAGTGGCCTCTGGGGAAGCCCAGCAGACTCTTACGGAGTGTGGCTAGCCCTGTGACCCCATGGAAGGAAATCTCCATCGACTTTAAAGCAGAGCTGTTCTAAAGTGGGGGGAACACGGTTATTTGGGTCATTACGGATTTTTTTCCCAAACAAGTATATTTTGTTCCTTGCTCTAAGATCCCATCAGCTAAAACGCTTGCTAAACTTTTTATTCAACACATGTATAGGTTACTCAGGGTTCCTGACTGCATCATCTCAGATAGATTTCACTTCCCAGTTTGGGCAAGAATTCTTCATTAGGCTCCGCCCAGGGGTTAGGTTCCGCCCATCACCCACAAACTAATGAGATATGTGAACATGCTAACTCAGTTTTGGAACAGTACCTTAGGTGCTATGTGAATTATCAGTAGGATAACTGGGCTGACCTACTGCCATTGGCAGAGGTTGCTTATAATAATTCAGTGCATAGTAGACTGGTTTCACCCTTTCAAGGTAGCTTCTGGCCAGGATTTCCCATACCAGAACTGCCCCAAGAGCCGCCTCTGACCCCCTTACTGGTGGAATGGATTAAATAGCTTCAACAAATCTAGCCAGTAACATGTAAGGCCTTGGAAGATGCACATCAAGCCCATAAGAACAGGCTGATAAAAAACAGGTGAAGCTAAAAGAGTTCCAAGTGGGTGCTAAAGTCTATTTATCCACAAAGTACTTACAGACTACCCCAACATCAAAGAAATTGGGATCTAAATATGTAGGATCAATCCCAATTGTGAAAATTATAAACCCAGTTACTGTGCAGTTGGAGCTGCCAAAGAATCATCGACGGATCCACCCTATTTCATTGTAGTCTGCTCAATCCTGAAAAGGTGTCTCCTCTTCGTCCCGCTCATCCCACACTTCCAGTGCCCATTCTGACAGAGGAGGAACAGCATTTTGAAATCAAGAAATTTTTAGGCTCTGGAAAGTATAAAGGGAAAGTGGCATGGAAGCACCTTCACAATCGGAATTGGTGGATGCCCGCAATTTTCGGGCCCCTAGACTCCTTCAGGAATTTCACAGGAAATATCCTGATAAACCTGAGCTAAGCAGTGTTCCTTAACTGACTTTCTGTATAGTTTTCTCTTATGCCTTTTACACTTTTTTTTAGGGCTAATGCCTCTGTTGAAAGGGGGGGGGAGCGAATGTCAGCCAGATTTCCAGCTTGCAGTTTGTGGCTTGCTTGCCATAGTAATTGGGGGGTTGGCATTTGGGGTGGGGAAGTGAGCTCGTGTGAAGTGTTCCCATGAGAAATGGAAGGGAGGATCATTACCCATCAATGGAGTGGAGTTGTTTATAGACATTACCAATGCCAACTGTCCTGGGCCTCTGGAGGCATACACCATCTGCTCAAGAGGGTTTCTCATAATATCATATTGGATGTTGATTGGTCTGCCTGAGCTGGACTCTGGGTAGAGGGATTTGGAGACACTTTCAATGTGTAACTTTAGTGCAGATTTTACTCAGATCTTGCCTTGCTTTTGTTACTATCAGTTCATTCTTCTCTAAATCCATGGAGTTGGGAGTTTTCTTTCTTAGGATTTGAATGAGGCAGACGTGACAGCTTAACTAAGAGATCATGACATATGTCAAGTATTCTACTTTCTTGTGAGATGGTTGAGTCCGAGTATGCCCCTAAATTACAGAACATTGAAAAATACGTAGTTCCTTCCTCTAAGTGAAACCATTGGGTTATCTGATCTTCAAGGGGGGAATTCCATCTGACCCTTTAAGAGTTGCCTCTTGTCAGGCATTTTAAAAGAGGCCTTAACTTGGTTTTTATTGAGACCTTGCCTAATTTTGCAAATTAAAGGGAGATAATCACTTTCAGTTCTGGAGATTGTGCCAAAACCACAAGCCTAGTTTTCTGGAAATTATTAAATAATCTATGGTAGATAACTTGTGAACTGACCAAAAAGTAAATTGCCCAGGCTAATCATATTGGACAGAGCCATTTAACATTTGTAGCTTATTCCTATTTATGAGACGTAGCAGCCTAAAGCCAGCTAACTTTTTGTTTTGTATCTTTGTAGGATCTAGACATAAACGGTGGCACAATAGCTTCAGGAGAACAGGTATTGAAGGGTCTATAGAGCAGCATTCTCCAACCTTTCTGGGTTGGCGGCCTGATGCGGGGGGGAGCGGTGTTTTGCAAGGGGCAGGTGCGTGTGTGCACAGCTTCATTTGTGTCACCTGTAACTGGAGATGTTGAGGAGGAAGATAGAAAGTAATGCACAATCAAGAAAATTAGTAAAAACTAAC
This sequence comes from Protobothrops mucrosquamatus, assembly GCF_001527695.2. Lineage (NCBI taxonomy): Eukaryota > Metazoa > Chordata > Lepidosauria > Squamata > Viperidae > Protobothrops > Protobothrops mucrosquamatus. The sequence continues at coordinate 62,127 of NW_015386583.1, read as the reverse complement.
AAAGCTGATTCAGCATTTTCAAATTGAGGTACCGGTAATTGTTTTACATTTTGGACACATACTTTGGAAGTATAAGCAGACCAAGCCTCATTAGGTCTGCCACTTCCAAAGTTAGGTTGTAAAAAGTATAGCAGAGAAAAATAGCTGGGATTGAGAATTCCCGCCAAATCCATGTCTCCTGCAAAAAGATTATATCAAATTTAGTCAGGAATCCTAGAAAGTCTTGGTCTTCTTGTTTTGGGACCTACCTGGCTATGTTCCAAGAGAGGACAGGAAGAACACTGCAGGATGTAGTTGTCAGTTGGCTGGTTCTCCCTCGGAGTGCTGACTCTAGATAAATGAACAGAAAAATGAACACTTGAGATGAGCAGATTATAGTCTGAGGAAGAAGATGGAGACCACTGCCTGCTGCCAGTTAGGGTGGCTAATCTCCTGAGTATGTGGCAATTCCATAGGAGAAGTTTCACTGAAAGAGCAAGTAGGCCCAAATTGGGGGTCAGAGGAATATGTTAGCCGTGTTCAGGGCTTCTTTGAAAAGAGTGCACTTGCGGGACTTCCGGTTTTGCGCCCGTAGCACATGGCCATGTGAGACCAGACCTCCGCTCCCCATGGCTAGTTTCGTCCTGCCAGGGGGACCCTAGATGAGTCCAAAGTCACCCCGAAGAGGTGACCGTGAAGAAGCGATGGCGGTCACTTTGTTTGATCTGGGGGAAGCCCTCCGACCCAACAGGAGAAAGGCTAGCGTGAGATCAGCGTCTAGCCCAACCTACTTGCAGCCAAAGTCCGAGAGCACAAACCTGAACATCAGCGAACAGCGTACTTGGAATTGATGAGAGTATTGATCTTCTTGAATCCTTGAGAAAGATCCCCAAAGCAAGAAAACCTCCGGAAGTGAAGGGAGGGGACCATACCCCCATTCCCTTATAGATGGAAGCGGCAAATTAATATTAATGAGGAAAGAGATATATTAAAATTTGATTTAAAATACTACAGTCTGGACAAATTTAGGAACTAAAAAACTGTCAAGATTATACCCTGAAGAGTTTTGATGGAATTCTAAAAATATATAACAAAAATAACTTTTTGATTGAAAAAAAAATAAAAAAAGAAATAACTGCTGACATCTAGTGGAGAATCAGAGCATAGAATACTAACAATAAGGACTCAGAAATTGGCAGAATGCCCAGAAATAAAGAAAAAGCTGTTCCTTTGAATTGCAAATCACCTTGAAGACAGCTGGGAACAAAGGAAGGGCCAGCAATAAGATTAAAAAGTGTCTGAAAGGAAAACAACAACAACACCTGGACTGTTGTTTAAGAACTGTTTATGGAAAAGAAAAACCTTGGCCTTTGGCTAATTTTTTAGAGGAGAATCTACAAGAAGGATTTAAAGTGGCTTAACACACTGAACTGTAATTTTGATTGACTGATAAATTGACTCTTGGATAAAAACATTGATGAAAGATCATTCGAAGGGAGGGAGACAACATGGATATCACATACGTATCAAAAAATGACAGAGGACACCACATTTAATATTTTTTCCTGAAGTACTTAGGCTGGAAAATCAGGGGCGCAAGAAGTAATACTTCAAGGCAAGATGAATACTTTCCAGGAGGAAATATATGCAATGTTAGGACAAATACAAATGACAATAGACTCAAACCACGAGGAAATCTGAAACAACTTTGATGATTTAAATAAGCATATTTCTAATCTAAATCTAAAATTAAAAAATACCCAGGAAATAACAACGAATGAACAAATAAATCAGATAACAGACTACAAATTAGAAGAATATGACCAAATTGATGAAATAACAAATGAAAAGAATTACAATTTAACACAAACAGGAAAAATTACACAAGATAATGGAAACAAGAAAAATGGAATGGATTATAGAACTTCCAGGAGAATCATCAGTTTGGGAGACAGAAAGTATTTATCTTAATTACTTGATCTTTTGTATTCCCAACATTTGCAAAAACATAGGAACTTCCGGGTAAGCAGATGACATCAACTTGGAAAAATACTCGGCAAAAGAAGACCAGAGACAGATACAAGAGATTTGACTCGCCCTACCAGATGGACTACTATGTGAACAAACATTTGTTTGAATATGGTTAAAAGAATAGAGAAATTTTGAACATAAAGGGGCCATATAACAAGAGGGATAAGAGATTTAAGTAATATAGTATGTCCCATAATATATGAAATGTTAAAATAGCGGGTTGATGTAATTTTTATTAATACAAGTGAAATATAAACTGATTAAAAAGGATGTTATACCTAGATATTATAAGACATAAAAAGTATTTTTATAATGCATAAAATATTGGGATGATATACTTAAATGGGAAAATATGGACAGTTAGATGACTAACATATGAAGAAATTATGATCGATAAGAATTGGATTGAATATAAGGGAAATTAAGTGTAAACAAAAATTATGAAAATAGGATGGTGAACTAATGAGATGATGGTTATAAGAATATAAGCTGAAAAAAATATTAAACGTAGAGATTATTATTATCTGTGTAAATATAAAAAATGCCTATTCTAATCATTTACATATTGAAAATATTAAGAATTATATTTTGTTTAAGGTTGAAGAATATTAATGGAAGGGACGATCAAAGACATATATCATTAATTAATATACTAATTATGGAATTATCAAACTTAATCATTATTGATTGTTAATTAATTATTGTATTTTTTCTTGTTAAAATATAAATCAAGACAACACACTATACACCAGGCAATGGAGTTTGTTATAGTTAAAAACCAACCAAATATTTATAAAAAGAAAGAGAAAAGAGTGCACTTGCAGGGATAAAAGGCAGGTTGTAGATGAATTAGATGAATAGATAGCCATTAGATGAATAGTCTCAGGATCAATGCAAGGGGAAGCCAGTGGAAGTGGTACTACAGATTGACAGCCTGTTCTTTAAAGTCCAGCTGTGAGGCAATATCACCTGAGGGATTAGAGCAGTGGTTCTCAACCTGTGGGTCGGGACCCCATTTGGGGTCGATCGACCATTTCATGGGGGTCGCCAAGCAAGGCTGTCCGCCATTTTTTCCCCTTTTCTGGCGGGTGCCTTACCTCCCTTGGGCTGGGCCAGCTGGTGGTCAGCCTGCTCCGTCTCTGCCGCTTGCCAGCTACGCCTCGGCTGGCACAGGGGGCGGAACCACGCATGCGTGGCGCTCCAGGGCAGGGAAAGTCCTCGACTTATGACCGGTTGGGTAGTCCTCGACTTACGACCGGTTTAGTCCTCGACTTACGACCGGTTTAGTCCTTGACTTATGACCGGTTTAGTCCTCGACTTACGACCGGTTGGGGTCGCGTTATTAAAAGGGTTGAGAATCACTGGATTAGAGGTTATGAAGAAATTGTGTTATTTGTTCAGCCTGGTGTTCCCTTCATTTCTCTGGGTGAATTTTGGGCTGAAATGCTTTTTGGTGTGGTTTTTGGCATTCAGAAAATGAACAGGAGGGCAGTGGGAAAGTGCTAAGAGAACACTGACGAAGGCATTGATTTAACTGCCTCAAGTTTGCATATAATTGTTGATCTTCTGTAGAAAGGGTGCCAAATAACTGAGCTAGTTCTTCATCATCTTTCATAGAACTGGCTGATATCTGTGTGAAATCAAGGGTGTTATCCCTCCAGGGCTTAAGCTGGATCTGCTCTTGGAGTTGGTGGAGCATACTGCTATGCAGGTAGTTGCTGGCTGTGTAAGAGCTGTGGAGCTTATGCTATTCTCTTATGGCTCTCCTCCCAGAATTTAGCAGAGGCCATACGTTAGCAGATTCATCTAGATCAGTGTTTTTCAAACTTGGCAACTTTAAGAACCAACTGCCAGTATGCTGGCGGGGGAATTCTGAAAGTTGAAATCCAAACATCTTAAAAGTTGTCAAGTTTGAAAAATACTACTCTAGATAGTCAGCATTGTTCATCTTAATCGCACTGGCCTTGATAATCATTCCCAGCAAAATAAAATTATGCAGTCTGATATGCCACTGCTACCAAATGATCAGGCGAGTCTCCTTCATTACCTCTCTAGATTAATTGAATGTATGTACTTACACAGAGTATTGTGTTTGAGCAAGACTGAAAGTGAATAGAAGTACATGGAATAATTATGCACGTACCTGAAACAATTATGCAAAATAATTAGAAAAATTCTGTTCCTTGACCCATGTTTACTTCTTTAAAGATATTGCCTCTTCTATCTGCTTTAACTCCAAGACATTCGTAGCAATCTTAGTTTTCTCTCAGGTCTTTGCAAGCTAGTTCAATGCAGTATGGTAATTGCTATGCCATGCCAGTTCTTTTTATTCCTAGACTAAACTTGGAAACTTTAAGATATGAGAACCAACTGTCAGAATGCTAGTCTGTTTTTTAAAGTCCAGTTGTGAAAAATATTACCTGAGATATGAATATTAGGAGGGTTATAAAGTGATCATGTTACTTGTTCAGCTTGTTGTTCTTTTTGTTTGCCTGATGAATTTTACTGGAATGCCTTGGTTTTTTGTTTTTGGGAGTATAGGCACTCAGAAAAGGGGTGTTGTCTTACCTGAACGCCTTTTCTCAGCATGATGATGGAGAATCCACGAATGGGTTTAGACTGTCTTCCTGCCCAATTAGACTAAGTCTGACAAAGTAGCCACGCCTCCTGCTGGGCCCTGTGCTTCTCAGACACGACGAAGGCGAAGCTATTGACGATAGTCCGATGTGTTGGCTCCCCTACCCCTAACACAGGCCTGACAGACCAAAAAAGGGGGTGGGTGTGGATTCTCCATCATCATGCTGAGAAAAGGCGGTCAGATAAGGCAACGCCCCTTTTCCAGCATGAGGATGGAGAATCCACGAATGGGACATACCAAAGCTACCCTGTCCCTATGGGAGGGATTCGGTCTGGGTCTGTGTCCCACTTGTTGGCACCACCTGCTGGAGCACTCTCTGGCCGAATGAGGCATCCGCGGAGGCAAATCTATCCAGCCTGTAGTGTCTCACGAATGGGGAAGGCGAGGACCAGGTCGGCGCCCTACAGATATCCCCAATGGATGCCTGTGAGGCCCACGCTGCTGATGTTGCAGCGCTGCGGGTGGAGTGAGCGGTGATGTCTAGGTACTGACAGGGAACGTGACTGGTACGCTCTTGCGATGCATGCCTTGATCCACATGCCTATTGTTGAAGACGAGACCTTCTGTCCCATGGAAGAAGGTTGAAAGGAGATAAAGAGCGCTTCCGACTTGCGAAAGGCTGAAGTTCACTTGAGGTAATGGCGCAACGCCCTTCAAACGTCCAAGGTGTGCCATTGGCGTTCTAACACGTGAGATAGTCGAGGGCAAAAATTTGGGAGAATCACCTCCTGTGATCTATGGAACAAGGAATTTACCTTTGGTATGAAAGATGGATCCAGTCTGAGGACCACCCTGTCATTATGAAAAATGCATAGGTCCTCTCTGACAGAGAGAGCAGCTAGTTCCAAGATGCATCTGGCCAATGTGATGGCTATGAGGAAGGCTATTTTCATGGTTAAGAACCATAGTGAACATGTCTTGATGGGCTCAAACAGTGGCAAGGTTAGGGCCTGCAAGACCCGCGGGAATTCCCAAGAGGGATAACGGTGAACCACAGGTGACTTGGTGTTAGTCACGCCCTTGATAAAGGCCCACACCATGGGGTGCTGAGCCAATGGCGTTGAACTATCACATGTAAGCACCATGGATGGAGCCACCACCTGCCTGCGGATGGTATTGTGTGCCAAGCCCTTGTTGAGCCCCTCCAATAAATATACAAGGATTTTCGGGATGGTGATGGTCGAGAGATCACGGTGCTTTCTTGTGCAACAGTGGCAAAAGTTCTTCCACGAGGAGTCGTAGATCCTGTTGGTTGAGGGGCGTCTGGAAGCCTGAATCATGGAGATAACGCCCGCTGGATAGGACTTTCGAGTCAAGAGCCGCCGTTCAAGTGCCAGGCAGTTAATTGGAGCCACTGAGGGTCCGGGTGCTGTAGAGCCCCCTGGCTGAGTGCAACCCGATCTGGAGGAATCCTCCACTGCGGAGAGATGGAGGATGGCAAACCACGGTCGTCTCGGCCAGTGTGGAGCAATTAATATCACCTCTGCCCGTTCCTGTAGTATCTTCCGAATGACGGCCTGGAGCAAAGGGAGAGGGGGAAAGGCATAGAGCAGGCCCTCGGGCCATGGACTGCGGAGGGCATCTGCCTGCTCCGCCCCTGGAGATGGGAACTGGGAGAAAAACCTTGGGAGTTGGGCGTTTGCCGGGAAGACAGACAGGTCCAGCACTGGCAGTCCGAACCTCTCTGAGATCTCTCTGAAAATAGATTGGGATGCAGGCGCCACTCTGAGTGATCCACTGTTGACCTGCTCAAGAAGTCCGCCTGCTGGTTTGCCTCTCCCAATATGTGCTCTGCTTTGAGGAGAGGTTGGTTTCTGCCCAAGTATTCAGCGGCTGGGCCTCGGTCATGAGGGACCTGGACTAAGTACCCCCCTGCCGCTTCACATGACAGAGGCAGCAAATCACCTTAGTAATCAGTGAGGTTTAATTATGGCTATAGGCCTGGACTGCAGTGATCTCTTGGGAATAGGACTAGAAAATTGCAGGATTGGTACTGCTTGCAGGAGCTCTGCAGCGGTTAAGCTGATCTTGCTAGTGGGGGAGGGCCCCTGTGGACTAATTCCTTCCCTATGCGGCCTGCCTTTGTTAGAAGGGGTTAGCTGGAGGCAAGGCCGGCCGGAGGCTGCTCCAAAATGGCGGCCGCCGGGTAGGGGCCCAGCAAAGCTCCCTGATGCTGGGAAAATTCCTTTAAAAAGGCAATACTACGCTGATTTCCCCACTGCCTGAGTCTCCTGTATCAACTGACCTCCGACTGAAGCGGCAAAATTTAAAAGACAAGGTTGTGCTGGCCGTGTGGTCTCCAAAATGGCGGCCGCGACTCGTGTGGCAAGAAAAGGAGGCCAGCGTTCAGCTGGCCGACCCTCAGCTGGTCTAGCAAGGTCCTTTGTTCCTTGCAGGGAACGCTGAGCCCAGCGTTTTAGCAATCGGAGGAGAGGAAAGGAAACTCAAATGGGCTAGGCAATCTGAGGAGAGGGAAGGAAAGCCTCTGGGTGTTTGGGGCAGCACTGATCCCAGCGCTGTAGTTTAGAGGTAGAGAATCCACGAAGGGGGGAAAAGGAAAACTACAACCTGTCCAGAAGTCTGATAAAGGAGCCAACCACAATCGTGTCCTGCTGGGCTGAAGACTAAGTCGTGTCTGGGAAGCACAGGGCCCAGCAGGACGCGTGGCTACTTTGTCAGACTTAGTCTAATTGGGCAGGAAGACAGTCTATTCGTGGATTCTCCATCCTCATGCTGGAGAATGAACTTGTCAGCATTTCAACAGGAGTACGATTGGAGGTATTCCAATGTTAAGGGACTCAGTTGCAACAGTCACTATTTGAGTATTTATTTAATTGCCTCAAGTTTGCATATCATTGTTTGTTGGTCTTCTGTAGAGAAAGTCCCAAATAAGTGAGCTAGTTCTTCCTCATCTTCCATAGTCAGCTGACATCTGTATCTTTGCTGTAATGAAATCAAGTGTGTTATGCCTCCAGTGCTTACCTGGATCTGATTTTGGAGTTAGTGGAACTTTCTGCTGTGCAGGTAGTTGCTGACTATTGTTATGACCTCCGGAGTTTGTGCCATCCTCCCTCATGGCTCTCTTCCAAGGATTAGCAGTGGCCTATGCTGCTATTGTGAAAAAACACCTATAGATGTAATTTGAAATCCTTTTAAGAAATATTTAAGTTTAATGATCATTGAAGGGAATATAAAATGCCTAAAAATCAGTATTATTCTTTCAGGACCTTGCCATTTGGGAAGCCAAGCTATTTCTGTAAGTTTGCTAAATATACTCTACTGTGAAGAAGAAATGATGAATTGCAATCCGAAGCAAAATCCTGTGGTGCTGCAAGACTTGTTTTTGGCAATTTCTATCTTGTAAGGTCTTGTGCAGAGTAAGCATTTTGAGTAAGATCCGAAGCAACTAGGTTAGTGACTGGCTCTTTAATAAATTTAATTACATGCTTTTCCATTATAGCCTTAAGTTCATCTACTATGTGATTAATAAGTAATGGTAATAACAGTTTTTGTGATTAAAAAGAAGTTCCTAGCATCCAAATCCACATCCATGTTTAAATTATTTGTTTTAAAAGTATACTTCTCGTTATCTTCTATAGAATCTCTCAATTTCCTCAGAAATAACTGGTCAAACTGTTCCCAGATAATTGAAATCAAACTGTGCTCGATGCCTTCCAAAGCATCTGCTCAACTGGTCAAGTGACTTTATCTAGCAGATGTCAAGACCCTAATCACATAATACATGGGGCAGTGGAATACACAGTGGGGGGGGGGAGGAGAGAGAGAGAGAGAGAGAGAGAGAGAGAGAGAGAGAGAGAGAGAGAGAGAGAGAGAGAGA
>NW_015386583.1:20971-53575 GCF_001527695.2 Protobothrops mucrosquamatus | reverse complement strand
GAGAGAGAGAGAGAGAGAGAGAGAGAGAGAGAGAGAGAGAGAGAGAGAGAGAGAGAGAGAGACTCTTCAACAGGGAGCTTACAAAATCTCCCTTTGAGATATGCAGACAGCATGGTCTGCAGGTAGAATCCCTTCTGAGCTTTTTCCCACCCATTATCTAGCTGCAGGCTATGTTGTTTCTTATCTTATTGTTTCCTAAGCAGGAAGCTTACCTGACTGAGGAGTCCTTGGTGCTCTCTGAGCTTGCTTGTTTGCTTGCAGACATGTCATTACCCTAACTAGGTAACATCATCAGTGTTAGTAAGGAGTGCTGTTTGCTGTCAAATTCTGATGTCTTGCCTGTCTGTGTGTGGGGGGGCAGTCTTAGAGATTCTTTGGTTTACTAATGGCTCTTTGGCAGTTTCTTGATTGGGGTATTGCTTTCTTGATTGTTGGTCTGACCTTAGAGCTAATCAATGTAGTAGTAGTAAGTAGTAGTAAATAGTAGTAATAATAATAAATCTTTATTAATTAGCCCTTGGGCCATATCAAAGTGCAAAGTTCTAGCACAAATTATTACTAAAGTTTGATAAAAGCAATTTAAAATGAAATTTGATAAAATACAGTTTAAAATGGAATTAGAGTAAAGTACGACTTAAAATGAAATTGGAATAAAATACAGTCTAAAATGAAATTAAAATAGAGTAGTAAATAGTAGTAAATAGTAAACAGCCCAACCAAAGAATCCCTAAGATCGCCCCCACCCACACAGACAGGTAAAATAGCAGAATATAAACTTGACAGCAAACAGCACTCCTTCCTAGCACGGATGTTACCTAGTTAGGGTAATGAAATATCTGTAAAACAAGGAAGCTCAGAAAGCTTCCTAACTAGTTAATATATAGTTTAATAAGAATATTGTTGTATGGCATTGGAGTATTTCCTTTTCTCTTTACTCTTCAGTGATAAACATGGTACAATCTGACTTCAAAGAATTTTCTGCCTGACCTGCAGCAGAATTCCTAACTCCACTCTATTCTATACTTAGCTTCCTCTATGCCAGCGGTTCTCAACCTGTGGGTCGCGACCCTTTTGGGGGTCGAATGACGCTTTCACAGGGGTCACCTAAGACCATCGGAAAACAAATATTTCTGATGGTCTTAGGAACCGAGACACTAGTGAGAATTTCTGCTCAAGGCTAGCTCCGCCAGCCAGCTCGGGCAGACAGGAAAGCACCCGCCTCAGCAGCATGGCGGGGCTGCGCTACCCATCGCAAAGCAGCTACTGCTGCTTCGCCACGGCTATGAACCTCCTGCCCGGCGTCTTTCAGGTCCTCTTGCCTGGCTTCCGCCTGGGAGAAGGGCAGGGCCAAGGTAAAAAAAAAAAAGCCNGGGTGTCGACCAGAAGGGAACCGGGTCCGATAAGGGCGAAAGTTGAGTGAGGTTCCCCCCCCTCCGCCTCCCTTTGTGCAGCGGCGTCTCTGGCCGCTGCCTTCCCAGTCGCCGAGAAAGGGGGAAAAAAAGAGCCGTGAGCGAGTTCCCCTTTCTGCCTCATTGCTTAAAGCTTTTTTTTTTAAACGACCGCTCGTTCAGAACTCCTCGGAGCTTGTTTGCACGAGCTTGTGGCACATCAGTAAATAAAGGGGTGGGGGAGCCAAACCGTCCAAGGCGTTTGCACCCTGAACATGTGGATGCTGCTTTCATGACTTGCCACCACCGCCCCCTCTCTTCCCGCCCTGCTCTGGCAACGCGCTGCTGCTGCTGGCTGAGCTGAGATGCAGCGCCGAGCCGGTCCCCACGTCTCCTGGTTGCCCGGCCGCGCTCTGCCCCCGGCCGCCCTCCGCACCACACCAGAGCCTCTCCCGCGCCGCCCGGCCCGCCTCCCTCGCCGTTGGAGGCCGCCTCGGCCCTCTGGCGCCCGGCGCAGCCCTGGGACTGGCTGGCAGGAGCGGCTCCTTCCCGGATCACCGGGCTCCGGGCCTCGGAAGCGGCCAGACGGCGGGCAAGAGGGCAAGGCGACGGCGATGCCTGCATATGCGTCGGAGGCCAGGCAGCCGGGCCGAGAAGGGAGAAGTGGCGCCTTCCGTGTGGGAGCTGGCACTCCGGCCGCGCCCCTCTCGCGTGCAACGAGTCGGGGAAGGGTCATGGCGGTGAAGGGCTGCACGGTGTGGAAAGGGGCTCCCGCGACCCCGCTGCTGCGATGGCGCTCAGGAGGCTGGAGGGGCGGGCAGGTCCCGGGGCGGCGGCTGGGAGAGGGCAAGAGGTGCCGGGATGAGGATGGGGGGCTCCAGGTTGGCGGGCGCGAGAGGGCGAGATAGAGAAAAAACTAAAGTGATAGTTAAAAATCTTACAGATAAACAAAAAAAGTAATTATCAGAAAAAATAGAAATGCAAACAGTCAAAAAGATCAAATACTTGAGAATATATCTGACAGCAAGATGTTCAACAATAAAAGAAGGTAACTATATTAAATTGTTAAATCAAATAAAGGTTGATTTGGAAAAATGGAAGAATCTGCAACTGTCGATATTAGGAGGAATTGCTACTGTGAAGATGAATATATTACCAAAAATTCTATTTTTGTTTCAAACAATACCTATGAAACTGGAGAAAAAAATTCTTTGAAGATTTAAGCTAATTCAAAAATTTATCTGGCAAGGAAAGAAAGCTAGAATTAAATTGAAAATGTTACAAGAAGCTAAGGGAAATGGACGTTTTGGCTTGCCAGAATGGGTTTTATATTATCAAGCGTCAGTGCTAACATGGGTAAAAGAATGGATAACTCTTAGAAATAAAAGATTGCTGTTCTTGGAGGGACATGACCTACAACTTGGTTGGCATGCTTTTTTATGGTATGGAAAAAATAAAATACATAAATACTTCCAAAACCACCATATTAAAAATGGACTATTAACATGGGAAAAAATAAAATGTAAAATCTATTTGAAAATTCCAGGTTGGCTCTCAACAATGGAAGCATTTGTATATCCAAATCTAGTCAGTCTCGATAAAATATGGACATATAAAGATATTCTAAATTCTGAAGGGAACTTAAAATCCAGGCAAGAGATGGAAAATCAGGGCATCGATTTAACATGGTTGTCACATTTACAAATGCAAGTGAGATATGGCAAAGATATTAAACAGTATGGATTTTATAAAGAGCAGACTATGTTTGAGCAGACATTACTAACTTCCAATGAAAAGTTAATTTAAAAAATATACAATTTCTTATTAAATCTGAAAATGGAAGATGAACAAGTAAAAGAGACAATGATAGTGTGGGCAAAGCATTTTGGATATAATATAGCAGTGATAGCAAACCTTTTAGAGACTGCAACCCAAAACCCACTTATTTATCCCTGGGTGCCAGGTGGGTGTGGCCACTGGGTGGGCGTGGCTGTGGTGGTCATGGCAGACTGTGTGGGTGTGGCCAAGGTGGGCGTGGTCACCTTGATGTTGCTCGTGGGGACGCCTGTGGGGGCTGGGCAGGGTTGGGGGAGATCCAGGGGGTCTCTGGCATGTGGGACAGTGGGCAGGAGTCTCGTCCTGCGGGGTAAGGCGAGGCAGGGCTGGGGTGCCATTTTCACAGGGCAAGGCGAGGCAGGGGCCGGGACGGCTGCTGCCTGACACCATCGGCCCCCCGCACACAGAGGCCAGCGAGCGCATGGGGACCAACAGTGTCTGTCAGCATCCACAGCCTGCCGGCCCCTCAACCAGCGCACTCTGGGGCTCCGCAGCCCGCCACCAGAAGTTCAGAGAAGCCGCCTCTGAGCTGGACAGACGGCCGACAGCTGAGGAGGTGATGCAGTGGGTTGTGCCCGGGAAAAGGAGAGCATGTGAGGCCAGAGAGATGGAACGGGGGAGGGAAACCAGCCATGCTGGGATGCATCCGGCCACATGGGACCTCGGCGAGTTAGCAGGCGACTGGTTGAAGAGGGACGGTTGCCATCTCCAGGGCATGGCATGCGTGCCCACAGAGAGGGCTCCGAGTGCCACCTCTGGCATGCGTGCCATAGGTTCGCCACCACTGTAATATAGACTTAGAGAAGTGGCAAAGTTTGTGGGAAAGAAACTATAAATTGACAACGTCAGCTTCATATAAAGAAAACTTATACAAAATGTTCTATCGATGGCACTTGCCACCAACAAGATTACCAAAAATGTTTAAAAATATGTCAGAGAAATGTTGGAAATGTAAACATAAACCAGGTACTTATTATCATATGTGGTGGACATGTCTAAAGCAAGGAGATATTGGACAAAAATTCATACTTTGTTAGAAAAATTGTTAGAGAAACACATAGACTATAAACCTGATTTTTTTTCTAGGTATAATGCCAGAAAAAGTTGATAAGCAAAGTACATACCTGATTTTACATGTGATAACAGCAGCAAGAATTATATTTGCACAATACTGGAAGAACGAAGAAATACCACCAGAAGAAGAAATAATTAAAAAAAATACTAGACTGTAAGACAGACTTACTTTAAGGTTGAAAGAAAAAGAAACAGAATATTTTCAAACTTGGGACCTATTTTATCAATGGTTAGAGAAAAGATTTAGGGATTAGGAATTTAATTTGTATTAATAAGATACTCAGACAACACGTTTTTGCTGAATGATTATTATTGAATTCTGTTAAAAAAAGTCAATAAAACTTTATAAAAAAAAAACAACGCCTGAAGGAACAAAGGAAGGATGGAGAAAAAACTAGAACTTAAGTGAACACAGTAATAATTAGAAATGTTATGTTAAATCACATTTATTACATTTGTTTTGTTTCTTGAAGTGCACTTCAATTTATTTTAGAAATCCTAGCATGGCTGATCTCTAATTCCCCGGCTGTGAATTGAAGACTAAACTTTAATCTCAATTCTGTGTTTATTTACATGGAAGTAAGACCGCTCGAACTCACTGAGCCTTTTTCTGAACCTGCAAGTAGCTTTATGCCTAAACGCAAAACTTTTTAAATAAAACATCAAACCAGATTACAAATATTCTCATGGTATCGCAATGATTATGTAATAAGAAATTTGAATTTAAACATTTTACAAAAAAAAGCTCACCACATTTACTTTATTCTGTCTTTTAAAAAGCTGAAAATGATTCCTGTATGTATCTAAATATATTGTAAAACTCACCGAATTTTAACATATACCGCGTGGAAACTAAAGTCACACTTCCTCCCTGCGAGCAGCCATCTTGAAACACTTGATTAGTTTTAGCAACGAGTTTATTGGACGAATTCCTAGAACGGACCCTGAATAATCCGCCTAAGAGGCGGAAGAAGAGATTTCTTTACAGTTTAAAGAGGAACGGTTTCATTCATGTTTCCCAGCTAATTGCAGCAAATCAGATTGCTCAATTTGCGGCTTTTCAGGGAATTCGATCTTTATTATTATCATTTTAAGTCACTGTAGCCCTCTGGATGAAGGGCAATATGCATTGGTAGATTTACAGTATGAGTCTTTGGCGCTATCAGATCTTGTAGCTTTATAGTTCTCAATGTTTTTCAAGTTGACAACTTTAAGATGCGTGGACTTAAACTCCCAGAATTCCCTAGCCGGCTAGGGAATTCTGGAAGTTGAAGTCCACGCATCTTAGAATTGTTGAGTTTGAGAAACACTGGTGAAAGACAGGCTGTTGCTAAGCCATTTCTAAGCTTTTCATGTAGCTGGGCTGGGCAGCATAGGTGCTTCCCATTCCTGATCGACCCCTGGTGCCTATTGAATTTGCGATGCTTACAGTAAGTATCAAGTATTACTAACCAGGTTCGAATAGAAAAAAATTAAATTACTAGTTGCTCAGCCTTAAAGTCTCTGCGTTCATTTGGGCTTGCCCTTTCCCCCGAATGACCTGATGTCACTTAACAGGGCGGACTCGAGAGGGCCCATGAGATTTATCTACCAATTAATTTAACCAGTGATTAATAGATTAAACAAAGAGCGTGTTTAATCAAAATGATTTAAGGAAAGCTGTTCCTTCTTCAAATTATGTTTTTGCCCTGACTTAAAATCCACCCCAGGGCGAGTTGTCAGAGGAGTTAAACCAACTGACAGCTAGGAGACAACACCTAGCCCAGTGTTTCTCAATCTCAGCAACTTTAAAATATATGTACTTCAACTCCTAGAATTTCCCAGCCGTGGTGCAGGAAATTGTTGAGTCTGAGAAATACTAATGAACCTCCAAATTCCAAGTGGAGGCTAAAAGAAAGCCACGGAAATCCCAGAGTGGAACTGAAGAAGCTTCTTAGATGAGAAGCAAAACGTCTTCAAAGAAAAACAAAACACCTTTGGAACAACTATGACCTGAATGACTGAGAATCTCCATAGACACAAAGCCACGGAAATCTTTTTCCGCTTGTCCACGTAATTCGCCGGGGATCGAGCGCAATTTGATGTTAATTCTAATAATTTTCGGTTCAACGGCAGCTCGGCGACTCCGTGACGGTAGAGCCGATTACTGATGTATAGAGGCGGCTATTAAATGTAACTATGGACAAGAACATCGTAGATCGACACCCTAGTTTTTCCAATATGTTCTCCAGGAAAGCTCTGGTCCGAATCAGACAGATTTAAGAAATGGAAAATGCCGTCCGCGCCGCGCGAATATTAGGAAATCATCCCCCTTCGGGTTCCTTCGGGAACTAATCCGATTTTACTGACTAAGAGGCTTTCAGAGAACGCCCACTCTGTTTCTTAGAGCACCAATCAACTACTGGTGGTACCCTTTAGCTCCGCCCATTTATTATCGGCGACTCTTGATTTTACCCGGCCGAGGTTTCACCTGCTGTAGTCTTGAGATATTGCTACGTTGACTCCCGGATCTGGGGTTTTCTTTCTGAATTACCACTCGAGAGAGCCGAGAAAGGGAGTGCTTCGTTAGCAGCCATAGAGACTTGGCCACTCGCGATTTGTGCAAGGGACGACAAGCAAAGCAGCTGTGCTTCTAACGGGGTTGATTGTGTGAACGAAAATTTGCCAGGAGCTGGAGCGAAGAGTAAGCGAAATATCCTTTTCTCTGTTAAACAAAATTATATAGCCTTGTGTGGTACTTTATCAAACGATGATGCGGAATGACATCCAGTAGAGAATGTGCTTTGGCCGGTGTGTTCGTCATTACTAAATGACATACTGGTGTGGGAGTTTTCCTTTTCGGTGAAGTGACACAAGAGAGATGTTGCCAGGATTCGATCCTGTGCCTTTTGTTCCAACTCGAAAAGGAAAATTGTTCCTTCAAGTCAATCTTGACTCTTGCACTTTTCTTGTTGGTACTTTTGGAAGTTGTATTTCCTTATTTCTAGGTCAAGAGAAAGGAACTGGCTCGAAGTCACTGGCTTTGTATCTAATAAAAATTTTAGATACTTCTTTGTAGCCTGATACTTTTGTTATTACACTAGTGCCAAGAGGCACTATTGAATATTTTTAATATTTTAATTTGAACTCCAAATTAAAGGAGATGAAAGGCATTTTTTAAAAAGTGGAATAATGAACTTTTAAAAGCAATTGCCAATGTTCTTGATTTCTTGCATATTTAAGGAATGCATCTATCATACAAGAATTTTTTAAGACCAAGATAAATACACAAAGCAACTACAGTAGAAAACTGGATGAATCTTGTGTAGAACTTGGTTTCTGAAGATCTGGGATCTAGGACATGATGGGAAAAGAGTAATCAAAACCAATTGTTCCAGAGATGAGTACAAAAGTGCACATTAGTTCACCTCAATGTACTCAATGTACAAGGGACTAGAGGCTAAAGCATATTAAGAATGATTGCAGGAACTTGGTATATGTCTAGTCTAACAGAGAAGGACTGGGAGTGACATAAAACAGTCTTTCAATATCTGAGGGACGGTCACAGAGAAGAGGGGGGGGGTCAATTGTTTCCCCAAAGCACCTGAGGGCAAGATGAGAAGTAACAGATTGAAGCTTATCAAATATTGATCCAATCTAGAATTAAGGAGAAATTTCCTTCAGTAACAAAAATTAATCAGTGGAACAGCTTGCCTCCAGAAGTTGTGGGTGCTGCATCACTGGAGGATTTAAGAAGAGATTTGACAGCCATTTGCCCAGTATGGTACAAGGTCTCCTACTCGAACAGAGGATTGGACTAGATTAGAAGACCTCCAAGGCCCCTTCCAACTCTGTTATTTTGTATAATGAGGGGGAAATTATTTTAAATGTTTGAAGAAATGTTAGTAAATGCAGCTAAACCTGCAATTGACATCTTTTGCTGGAGTAGTTCATAAAAGTAAAAGACAGCAATGTTTTTAATACAATAGATTATCTATTTAGATGTCATGTAAGTATCAATAATGTTGGACCAGGTCATTCATTTTATTTCCAATATGTGGACCACCTATGTTGCTGTTTCTACAGCAAAAACTGTAGTTATTTAGAAAGCTTTGCAAACCTACACAAAGAGACATAATCCCCCCCCAAATCCAACCCTTTAAAACCCTTCTAAAGTTTGAAAAGCAAATCTCATACAAATGAATGAAGACTGAGCATGCTTTGAGATAGAGTTTGTGGCTGTTAAAGTGAAAAAGGAGTGACATCGCTAAAATCCCGATCAGCAACATTCCCTGCTGCAATATTCTGGTGTAGGTTCTAGTTTCTCTGCAGGAATCTAGGTCTCAGTATCTTGTCATGACCAAGAAATTGCATCCTGATTGTATCCATAGGGTAGAAGCAGTCTATGTTCTCAGTAGTTGAAGTCACCAAATATTTTTTCAAATATCATTTTTCCTTGGCACTGTCAGTATTCTATTTTCTCTTATACTACTTTTATCATGCATTTTCATATTATTGTTTGGCTATACTACTGCTTTACTGTTTTTATATTTCACATGCTACAGCATTTTAACTTTAATCTGATACTAATGCTAATGAATTTTTGTACTGTTTGCATTCCTAAACAATCTTTAAAGTTTCCATTCACACACTGTTCTGGTCCAACAGTGAAGAATTATGGTAGACTATTGGCTATTATGGGACACATCATAGCCATGGCTATTATGGGACACATCACCTTGTGTCTGTCTTCACAATGGCTTCTACATACACAAAGCCAGGAAGTACTGCAATAAATGTTGACTTGATAAACTATAGGATTGACTGCTAAGACTACATTACCCATAAGCCATCTCTTAAGAAAACAGCGTTTAACCCTTTAGATGCTAAACTTTCTAACATACAGTTCTCTCAATGATACAACATTAACCCTGTAAATGCTAAACACAATAACACAATTCTCAAGTATATACTCTGGCCAGATGATTACATAACTGGTCCAGCACACACACTATTGCATAACTCTGCATATGGTTGCTAGATCCTCCCTGTAAGGAACCTAGGATAGCTATGTGACCTCTCTTTATTTATGGCAGTACTCATGCTGTAAAAATAGATTATAAAATGCATGTGGATTTTGAAATTCTTCTTCGCCCTGCAATTACACTATAAGTTAGTAGGTAGCACTTGTTTACAGTAAAAGCTCTATGGATATTGTATTATATTAATTAACATGTGCTGCAGTTTTGTTTAGGAAACGTTGCAGCAGAAAATTAAAAGAAATAATATTGTGGATCCTACCTGGTTTGATACAGTTGTGTTGAGGGCAAAACCTGCCATCTGTGCTTGATACTGGTTGACTCAGCATTGGTTGGCAGAAAAGAGGAACCTGAAGCTTTTAAAATTTTGCAGCACCACAGTTCCCTGTCACCCTTGCCATTGCAAATGACTATCATTCACTTGTCACAGGTGGGCCTAGGACAATTTGCTGTGGCCAACTCACTGCAGGACAACTCACCACAGGATAATTCAACATTGTATTAATCGTTTCATTCAGTGCTTTTTTTGTCATAGAACGCACCGGAACGGTGTTCCGGCACCTTTTTTCAATGGATTTTCCAAGTTTTAAAAGTAACTTTTGAAAATTTGATGTTTGGTCCACGTGAACTTGAATCACCCTGTGAAGCGTAGCAGGTCGGCAGCAAAATCATTAAAGCGGTGCATGCGGGCTGCTTATGTGTTAAGTCCGATACATGCGTACTAAGTGAGAAAGGTAAATAATTCCTTTATTTTAAAAAATCGTTGGTGAATTGAAAATCTTTTTTTAATTTTTGGTGTAAAAGTGTGGCCCAAATTTAAAAATGAAAAAAATTACTAATTACTTTTCAACCACTGGTCCTGCTAATAAAAAGGCCAGAATATTAACAGACACAATAAAAGATTAACAATATGTGAGTTCCGGCACCTTTTTTCTTACAAAAAAAGGACTAGTTTCATTTAATTACTTTTATTATTGGTGACCATGTTTTCGTCAAAATTATTGTAACTCTTGTATTTGTGGATTGACTTTATTTTATTGTTACTGGCCATGGTTTTCATTGAAATTAATTTAGGTTTTTTGTTTTTTGTTTTAATTTCCCTGTGGCAATTTGGCATGGCGAGTTGTCTCATTCTGTCACAGGTCGGCTACACTTAGCACTGTTCTTTGAAACGCAGCAGATGTCAATAAATCTTGGTCTACAAGATGGTAAAGAAAGCAACCACATCCTTTCGATTTTTCTTGTAATACACAATTCTCCTTGTAATGTATAATATTGGAAAAGTTTCTCATTTACTGTTTAGAAAAATATTTTCACATTCCAACTTCAAATCAAGTCAAATTACCAAACGTTTATTACAATCAATTGGTCAGAAAGCACAACAATAAAATATACAGACCTGTAATTATTAATTAAATTTTTAAATACATTGCAATAAAATTACATGAAATATATCATTATAGTAATTGTGGTACAAATAGCAGTGGCAATCACCAAAATTTGTACTAAACTTCAACTGTGGATAGGACAGAAACAAGAAATGATAGTATAAAATCAGGCAATCTGAAAAGATATATCAGAGATAAAATGTTGGCATATGCCTATTTCAGAAAAACTGATAAATTGTAGAGCTGGGCACCAAGTTACTTTAATTTGAAAAATATCTCAAAAATATTGTTCAAGATAACTCCTGGCATTTTCAAGCCCTAATGGACAGAAGCTTTCCAAAGAAACACCTAAGGACTGGTTAGCCAGGTTGATTTAAAATAGTGTCTGAGAACCAGTTGAGCCAGACCCACAGATTAAAAAAAAATTCAATGAAAAATTAAGGAATTAGAACTAGGCTCTGGCACCAGATTTTCTAACTGTAAAACATCATTCTTGATGCATCTTGGAATTTCATAAGCTGAAATATGACCTTAGCAAGAAAAACCTTACAATCTTTAGGAATAAAATGTGCCTCCTTTTTTTTTTCAAAATTTTTTTTTATTGTTTTCAACATAAGAAAAAAACACACATCACAAATAGATCACAATTGAAAACCCCCCCCACCCCCCACCCGGACTTCCCAAACCTAATCCCAGGATACTATTCAACTAAAAGTAACCTTGTACTAATATCCCTAACTCCACAAAATGTTATTCTACATAAGTAGGTGAAATATATATATATGTAAAAAAAAAATAAATTTTTTTTTATCTAAAAACCTAACTTATATTCCACCATTCTATGCTTATTTTGAATATAAACAATCCATCTTCTCCATATTGATAAAAATTGTTCATTTGAGTGATCCTTCAAATAAGCCGAAATCTTTGCCATCTCAGCAAGATGCGAAACTTTCAGTCTCCAGTCCTCTATTGTAGGTAAAACTTTACTCTTCCNAGTTCTCATAAATGCGAGACATAGTTGCAGGATCCATGTGCCATCTATAAAACATCTTGTAAAAATTCTCACGTAGATTTTGTGCCTGCGTAAATTTCACATTTCTCACCCATATCAACTCCCAGGTATCCATAGATATTATTTCTCCTATATTTTGAGCCCATTTAATCATACAGTCTTTAACTAGCTCAGTTTCTGAATCCAATTCTAATAAAACATTATATATCCTTCTAATATGTCCTTTAGAAGAATTTTAAGACAGCTTTGGGGCTATGTTGGGCCACACAGATAAGAGAAATGTGTGTTCCAAGATAAGGAAGCCTGGAATTTCACCCAACATATTAATTAGTATGTACCTACTCATTGAGCAATTTGCCATTTACGTAACCTACTGTTGTACAAACACTAGCATTTTAGATTTGTAAATAAAGCAGAAGACTCTGCATTTTAGTCCCACTTTAGGCATGAAATCTGGCTGGGTGACACTGGGCCATTCATTCTTTCTCAACTCAATTCACATCACAGGTGTGGGGAAAATAGGAGGAGAAAGGAGTATTAAGTATGTTCACCATCTTGAGTTATTTATAAAAATAATAGAGGTGGGATAAAAAACCCTAATTCATAAGGCTGGAGTTACACAACTTGCTAACATTAGGAAGTGATGATTAGAAAATGAGAAAGTTTGAACTAATGTATAAATTAAAAAGTAAGGGGACTAAAATATACTCTTGTCTTACCCCTCTTTTGGTGAAAATAACTCAAAAAATATGCTCATAAGGAAAATTTCTGTCTCTCAGTAAAGTGTTAGAATAAAAAATCTGAATAAAAGGAGCAATCTTTTATTAATTGAGGATTCCTCAAGTTTTTGTCATAGCTGCTCCTACAAGTAAGGTTCTACATTTAGGCAAGAAAAACCAAATGCACAGGTATAGTATAGGTGGTACCTTGCTTAATAGTAGTAACTGTGAGAGGGATCTTGGAGTCCTAGAGGACAATCAATTAAATATGAGCCAGCAATGTGCTGCAGCTGCCAAAAATCCAACAGAGTGCTAGGCTGCGTTAATAGAGGAATAGAATCAAGATCACATGAAGTGTTAATACCACTTTACAATGCCTTGGTAAGGCCACACTTGGAATACTGCATCCAGTTTTGGTCACCATGATGTAAAAAAGATATTGAGTGAAGAACAACAAAGATGATTAGGGGACTGGAGGCTAAAACATATAAGGAACTGTTGCTGGAATTGGGTATGTCTAGTTTAACGAAGAGAAGGACGAGGTGGGACATGATAGCAGTGTTCCAATATCTCAGGGGTTGCCACAAAGAAGAGGGAATCAAGCTATTCTCCAAAGCACTTGAAGGCAGAACAAGAAGCAATGGATGGAAACTAATCAAAGAGAGAAGCAACCTAGAACTAAGGAGAAATTTCCTGACAGTTAGTTAATCAGCGGAACAACCTGCCTCAGAAGTTGTGAATGCTCCAACACTGGAAGTTTTTAAGAAGAGACTGGACTGACATTTGTCTGAAATGGTATAGGGTTTTCTTCCTGAGCAGGGGGTTGGATTCTTCCAACATTATAATAATAATAATAATAATAATAATAATAATAATAATAATAATAATAATAATAATAATAATAATAATAATATTTACCACTATGTTTCTTGCATTACATCATAAATACATTCTTCCTTTTTCATACAAATAATAATAAAAATATAATTTCTATGTTAGAAAATCCTTTGCCTAAATGTCCCATCCAGTTATCTATTTCTAATATGTCCAACAAATCTACTAAAGGTGAATTCTCTTTGCTTTCTTTCCAACTATCAGTTATAGAGGATTTATAAGAAAAGGATGTGCACATACCAGCTTGGATAATATATATTGTAAACCTATTTTGGTTCTATCTTGATATGGAAAGACATGAACAGTTAAGAATGTACTTTAGTGTGACTCAAATGAAGTAAACTTTGCAGACCTTGAGAGCTAGGATAAAGCTTAAACATTTGAGGTACTAAGCGTTCCCTCTGGTGGTATATGAATCACATAGCAAATATTTGTCATCATCAGAATGAATATAGAATGATTTCTGTGGTTCAACAAAAATATAGGCACAATTAAAAGCATTAATAAATATATATAAAATCTTCAATCAGACAAAAAGTTTGTTTAGTTTTCTGCTACTGAGAAAATAGAAATACTGAAAATAACCATTTTTAAAATTGTCTTGATTGATAATAGCTTCATTTTCAATTTTCTTGTTAATATTGATACTGAAAATGGCACAATTTGGAAACAAGTAAGATAATGCTTCAGGAACCAAATGAATTCTCTATAATAGTATCTAAAAGAAAGTAAGCAAAGATTCATTTGTACTTTTATTTTCTAAAAAAAAAATCATTTCTATTCTTAAACCTTTTCTTTGGCACAGTTTCCTTTAATCCAGACTTTACTTTCCTACACCAAATTATTAATTCAGAAAGAGTCACATATTTAAAGTATTCTTTTCTATCTGTTTGCATATGATGGGAAAGGGGCCTCAGTTTCCATATATGGGTGGGGAAGACATTTGAAGAGCTAGCACTACCAATGGAATTTCATGGAGATGGCAGAAAAAGATGGGAATTTGTGGTAGAACTTGGCCTAGAGTACTGCTGTCTGATATTCACAGATTTTTTGGAAGAATGTTTAAACTAAACAGTGGTGACAGTGAGTTAATTGATACAGAACATCCCTGTCCCCAGCAATCTAAAAATTATAGGGCTATCAGTGCATGTAACATAGATGTTACAATTCAATATGTGGCTAAAGGAGTGGTGTAAAGGGGAAGGCTTTGGATATATTAGTCATGATGTCAGTAGTTGGTCCCATGACAAAATGTACAAAAGAGATGGTTTGCATCCATCAAAGAAAGGGACTGAATTACTTGGCTATAAATTCACAGATTTTCTGGAGGAATATTTAAAGTAAACAGCGGGGACAGTGAGTTAATCGATACAGAGCATCCCTGTCCCCGGCAATCTAAAAACAATAGGGCTATCAGTGCATGTAACATAGATATGTGTGTGGACAAAAACACCAACCTTGCTGTCAAGCAAAATCAAGCTTCTAATAACGAGTGCCACACAAATGCACTAACCAAATAGATGGTAAGACAATAGGGGAACTCAGGCACCACACAGGTTATGTAGAAAGTAAACACAGGGTCAGTCACAAAGGACTCAAATGTCTATACACCAATGCATAGGTATGAACAGCAAAGGGTGAACTAGAAATTCAGGTTAATGAGGACAGATATAATAATATTGTTGCCATTATGGAAACATGGTGGAATGAAACCCACAAATGGAACACACAGCTAGAGGGATTTAAATTATTTAAAAGAAACAGACCAAATAAAAGAGGAAGTGGAATTGCTCTCTATATAAGAAATAACTACATCTCTACAGAAATAGAGCACAATAATGATGAAAACTGTCTTGAATGCATTTGGGTCAATATAAAAGGGGGGGAAATGACATTGCCATAGGTGTATACTATAGGCCACCCAACCAAACTGAGGAAATAGATGAACTTTTTGCTAGTCAGTTAACTAAGGTATGTAGGAAGCACATCACAATAGTAATGGGGGACTTTAACTACCCTGACATCAACTGGGAGACAAACTCTGCACCAAGTGGAAGATCAAACAGATTCCTGACAAACCTAGCAGACAACTTTGTCTCCCAAAAAGTAGAGAAGGGAACTAGGGAATTAGCCATTTTGGATCTAATTCTCACTAACAGAGATGAAATGATAGAAGGCATTGAAGCCACAGGAACCTTCTGAGGAAGTGATCATGCAGTATTGGAATTCAACATTATGGAAGCACAAGCAATAGAACACAGTCAAACTACAGTCTTGGACTTCAAGAGAGCTAATTTCAATAAACTTAGAGAGGGCTTGGGAAGGATTCCATGGATGAGAATCCTCAAGGGGAAAACAACTCAAGAAGCTTGGGAAATTTTGAAAAGTGAGATAATAAAAGCCCAGTCTAGCACAATAGCAACAAAGAAGAAAAATAACAGCTCTCAAAAGAAACCAGCATGGCTGCATAAAGAACTCTCTGATAAATTGAAAGATAAAAAGGATAAATATAAAAAGTGGAAAGAGGGGCACATAACTAAGGCAGAATATCAGCAAATAGCCCGAGCCTGCAAAGATGAAGTGAGGAAAGCTAAGGCTCAAAATGAACTAAGGCTTGCGACCAAAGTCAAAAATAAGAAAAAAAGCTTCTTTCAACATGTAAAAAACAAGAAAAAAGTGAAGGAAATGATTGGTCCATTAGTAAGTGAAATTGGCAAGAAGGTGACAAGCAACGGGGAGAAAGCAGAACTATTTAACTCATTTTTTACATCTGTCTTTACACAAAGGGAAAAAACAGACCAACCTATCAAAAATAGTGCCATAAGAAACAGAATAGAAACACAAGTTAAGATAGACAAGAAAATGGTAAGTGAGCACCTGTCCAGCCTAGATGAGTTCAAATCACCAGGACTAGATGGATTATACCCCAAGGTTCTCAAGGAACTGGCAGATATGATCTCAGAACGATTGAACTATATTTTTCAAAGATCCTGGAGCACTGGGGAACTACCGGAGGACTGGAAAAGAGCTGATGTAGTTCCCATCTTCAAAAAAAGGGAAAAAAATGGATCCAGGAAATTACAGACTTATCAGCCTGACCTCAATACCTGGGAAGATTCTGGAAAAGATAATGAAACAACGAGTCAGCGAACACCTAGAGCAGGGGTGTCAAACTCAATTTCATTGAGGGCCGCATCAGGATTGCGGTTGCCCTCGGGGGGGCGAGGGGGTGTAGCCAGGGTGGGTGCGGCCTACTGGGTGGGTGTGGATGGAGTAGGTGTAGCCTACTGGGTGGGCGTGGCCACCTCTACATCATTCGCATCAAGGGTGCCTCTGAGGGCCTGAGTAGGAGTGGGACAGATCTGAGGGTCTCTGGCAGAAGGGGGTGAGACCAGGACAAGTGCCAAAGCATGGTCCACTGGAGGAGCCTCACTGTTCCTCTCAGGCCATGCGGGGGGGCTTGGTGGTGCGGGCTGCTGGGAGCCCTGGACAGCAGAGGTCAAATGCCCAGCCTGGTCCTCAAGCACCTGTGACACCAAGCCCAGCCTCACTTCCCCAAGGGGGTGCCCAGCTGCACTTACCTCCTCCTCAAGGCTGATGCTGCTGTGCTTGCTCTCCTTACCCAGGTTGCTCATGATGGGTACGAGGGCAAAGTCAGAGGGAGGCCCATTCCCTCTCCATGGGAGGAGACCTGGCTTTGTATCCAAAGCTTCCTTAGCAATAGGATGGGAGACCCCCAGGATAGGCCAGGAGGAGGGGACAAGGGGATGGTGAAAGGGCAGCAGGGCAGGACTAAGGCAGGACTTCCCTCAGACCCTCCCTCTCCTTCTTTCCTTCCTTCCTTCTTAAGTACAGATTGGTGGGGAAATATTTGAGATGAGGGAGGGAGAAAAACAGGCAAGAAATGCAGCTGGGGAGGTGAGGAATGAAGAAATGCACCATCGCCTGGAAGTGGCCAGCATATGGCCTTCACCTACTTCACATATCTGGCTTGGTGGGCTCTGGGGGAGGGGATGCCATGAGCAGCGTGAGAGTCAATGTTACCTGTGCAATGCCGTCCAGCCCCCAGCCTGTCCAGTTTCGGCAGGCAGCAAGGCACTCTCCTCACGAGCCAGGCGGCGCAAATCTGAAAAGAAGCGTGATGCTGCCCAGCCCCCAGCCTGCCCGGTTTCAGCAGGCAGCGGGGCACTTTCCTCACAGTGCTGAACCAGGCGGTGGGAAGATCGCCAGCTTTGCACCTTGCTGCCTGCTGAAACTGGGCAGGTTGGGGGCTAGGCAGCATTGCACTTCTCATCAGATTCACGCCACCCGGCTCAGCTCTTGGCGCTGTGAGGAGAGCACCCCGCTGCCTGCTGAAACCGGGCAGGCTGGGAGCTGGGTGGCCTCGCGTTTCTTTTGGGATTTGCACCGCCCAGCTCAGCCTCTCGGCGCTGTGAGGAGAGCACCCCGCTGCCTGCCGAAACCCCTCCCCCATAATCCATGAAGCCGGATATGTGAAGTAGGCAAGGGCCATTTGCTGGCCACTTCCAGGCGATGGTGCATTTCTTCATTTCTCACAAAGGGTGACACCTCCCCAGCATGCACCCAGGGGGTGGGGCCAATGCGGCAGGGGCTAGTTCCTCGCTGTTTCCAGACGGCCTTGTGGAGCTAAGACTGAATGTGTTTCAGCATAGATGGCCACCACAAAATTGTACATTGACTCCCGGCTGGCCTGGGCCACGGCCAAGGCAGCGGGGGCTGTTCCCTCACTGTTTCCAGGATGGCTTCACGGGCCACATGAAACCACTTCGCTGGCCGCATCCGTCCCCCGGGCCTTGTGTTTGACATGTCTGACCTAGAGGCAAACAAAGTCATTACTAAAAGCCAACACAGGTTTGTCAAAAACAGATCATGCCAGACAAATCTTATTGACCAAGTGACAAGATCAGAGGAATGCGGTGGATATAATTTACTTGGACTTCAGTAAGGCATTTGATAAAGTAGATCACAACCTACTACTTGATAAAATAGAAAAATGTGGGTTAGACAGCATCACCACCAGATGGATTCGTAGCTGGCTAACCAGCCGTACTCAGCATATGGTCCTCAATGGAACCGCATCTACATGGAGGGAAGTGTGTAGTGGGGTGCCCCAGGGCTCTGGTCTGGGCCCAGTACTCTTCAACATTTTCATCAACGATTTGGACGAGGGGATAGATGGAGAACTCATCAAATTTGCAGATGACACCAAGCTGGCAGGAACAGCCAACACTCCAGAAGATATAGGAGAATCTGGACAGATTTGAACACTGGGCGCTATCTAACAAAATGAAATTCAATGGTGAAAAAAGTAAGGCAAGAAAAACCAAATGTACAGGTATAGTATAGGGGGTACCTTGCTCAATAGTAGTAACTGTGAAAGGGATCTCGGAGTCCTAGTGGACAATCACTTAAATATGAGCCAGCACTGTGCTGCAGCTGCTGAAAAAGCCAACACAATGATAGGCTGCATTAACAGAGGGATAGACTCAAGATCACATGAAATGTTAGTACCACTTTACAATGCCTTGGTAAGGCCACACTTGGAATACTGCATCCAGTTTTGGTCACCACGATGTAAAAAAGATGTTGAGACTCTAGAAAGAGTACAGAGAAGAGCAACAGAGATGATTAGGGGATTGGAGGCTAAAACATATAAGGAACAGTTGCTGGAATTGGGTATGTCTAGTCTAATGAAGAGAAGGACAAGGCGGGACATGATAGCAGTGTTCCAATATCTCAGGGGCTGCCACAAAGAAGAGGGAGTCAAGCTATTCTCCAAAGCGCCTGAAGGCAGGACAAGAAGCAATGGATGGAAACTAATCAAGGAGAGAAGCAACCTAGAACGAAGGAGAAACTTTCTGACACTTAGAACAATTAACCAGTGGAACAACCTGCCTCCAGAAGTGGTGAATGCTTCAACACTGGAAGTTTTTAAGAAGAGAATGGACAGCCATTTCTCCAGAATAGTATAGGGTTTCCTGCCTGAGCAGGGGGTTGGACTAGATGACCTCCAAGGTCCCTTCCAACTTATTATTATTATTATTGATCATTGCATAGTCAGCCAGATGTTCAGACTGGATTTGGTATTTTTATCTACCTATCGAGTCCTGGGATAGGCATATGTGGATGTTTGATGGTATTACAGATATCGTCGCAGGATGGAAGTAGTTCTTAGTAAGGCTGCCTTTTGCAATTGACTAATGGCGAATTTGTCAATGCCAATGGTGTTCAAGTGATGCTCCAGTTGTTTTGGGATTGCACCCAAGGTGCCTATTACTATTGGTACTACACTTGCTTGCCTTTGCCACAGTCTTTCTAGTTCTATTTGTAGGTCTTTGTATTTTGTTATCTTCTCCAGTTCTTTCTTGTCTATTCTGCTGTCTCCAGGCACTGCCACGTCCACTATTCAGACTTCTTTGTCTTTCTTATCGACAATTGTGAAGTCTGGGATGTTATGTTGCAGGTGCTTGTCTGTTTGAATTCTGAAGCCCCAGAGCAGTTTAACTTTATCATTTTCTATGACTTTCTCTATTTTATGATCCCACCAGTTCTTGCTTACAGGCAAATGATATTTCTTGCAGATCTTCCAATGCACCATTGTTGCTACTTTGTCACGCCCTGCTTGTAGTCAGTCTGTGCGATCTTCTTGCAGCAGCTTACCAGGTGGTCCACTGTTTCTTCAGCTTCTTTGCATAGGCGGCACTTACTGTCTATTGCTGTTTTCTCAATTTTGCCTTTGTATGCATTTGTCCTTAAGGCTTGGTCTTGTGCAGCCAGAATTAGTCCCTCGGTCTCTTTCTTCAACTTTCCTGCTCTTAGCCATTGCCAGGTCTTGTTATTATCTGCTTTCCCAGCTATTTTTTTTAATGTACTGGCCATGTAGTGTTTTGTGTTCCCATGCCTCTAGTCTGTTCTTCATTTGGTCTTTCTTGTAGGCCAGTTTGGTCTGTCCAGTAGTCAGTAAGCCTTCCTGATATACTAATTTCAGTGCATCTTCATCATTGTCCTTCAGATATTCTTCCAAAGCCATTTTTTCTTCTTCAACCATCTGATGTATTTGCAGCATTCCATGTCCACCTATTTGCCTTGGTAGATAGAGTCTGTCAATGTCACTGCGTGGATGAAGGGCATGATTCATTGTCATTATTTTTCTGGTCTTCTTATCCATTGCTTTTAGTTCTGCTTGAGTCCAGTCCATTATTCCAGCTGTGTATCTAATGACTGGAATTGCCCAGGTGTTGATTGCCTTCACGGTATTTCCTCCATTGAGTTTGGACTTTAAAATCTTCTTCACTCTCTTGATGTATTCACCTCTAATCTTTTTCTTGACTTCAGTGTGCTTGATGTTGTCAGCTTGAAGGATACCCAAGTATTTGTAGTAATCTTCCTCATCCAGACTCTTAATGTTATTTTTGTGGGCATCTTGATTCCTTCAGTTTTCACTATTTTTCCTTGTTTGAGAGTAAGTGTGGCACATTTGTCTATTATTATTATTATTATTATTGTTGTTGTTGTTGTTGTTGTTCTTGTTGTTGTTGTTGTTGTTGTTCTTCTTGTTGTTGTTGTTCTTGTTCTTGTTATTATAGGATGCCACCCCATTATAATAAAGTTCCTTCGGTTTTAAATTTATTTATTTATTTATTTATTTATTGAATTTATATACCGCCCTATCTCCCTTACGGGACTCAGGGCGGTGAACAGGCGATAATAAAAACCATGATAAATATAGGCAGTTCTAAAATCAAATTAAATAACGGGCCTGTTCTAAAAACACACCCATACAAAAAAACCCCACTAAAACATAATCAAACTACGCCAGGCCGGCCGCACGGAATAGATGGGCCTTACTCTAGGTTATTATTTGGACATCTAACTTTTCTTGGTAATAATACAAAAGTGGTTTGCTTTAAACTTCTGGAGTATTAGTTAATATAAAATTTAGTTACCTGTTAAAAAAATCTGTTGCAAAGAAATAATGTTTGTTGAAAGAAGCACATATTGCTGTGTATAAGATCCTCCTTTTATCCACTGTTATATGGAAACGAAAGTTTGGGTCAGATTTTACATGGTCACTATTTTATATTTTCTGCTTTATTATAATGGGGTGGCATCCTATAATTTAAACCTGTCATTCTTAGTTACCTCTATACCCACTCAAATTATTTTGAGGGTTTCTCCAGGGTAAAAAAAAACTGAGAAAAGCTGGTCTCAGGCTATCAAACTTCAGGCTATCAGAGTGGCCAAAATAGAAGAATGGATTGAAATTCAGAAATATATTTCTTAAACCAGCTTCATTTCCAGCCAGTTTATGTGTGGAAATCAAGTAGTTTAAGGCTACTGAGCAAAAATTGCCCTTTTGTATATTCATGTCACAAGCAGCATTTGATTTTGACACCTTATGGTCAATTTGCCACAATTTGGCACACTGAGTTTTGAAGTCAGAACAACAGCTGAAATCATGATCAAAGGTTTGAAGAATTTGTTGGAGCAAGAATTGGATGAAAAGCTCAGAAGTTATCAAGAAGAAGCTGATGAAGATTAAAACATTTTGTAGTGATTATTAGAAAACCAGGAAAAATCATAGCAAAAGACATTCTGTGAATAAGAGAAGTTTTTAAAATAATTCTGGGAGAACTAGAAAAAGTATAGAGGTGAAAGGAGCAAGAAACAGGTAAAAATAAAGGCAAAACAATGCAAAAAATAAAATAGAGATGGGTGGAAAGAAATGCCTAGCAAATTTCTTGACAGCTAAAGAAGAACTGGAAAGAGTTTTGAACCTTTTGAACATTCTAGACATTGTGGAAAGAATTCTTAAACAGCTACACACAGTCCTCCACTTATGACCATAATGGAGCGTTACACTACCTATTATGGAAACAATTATTATCCCACAACCTGAAGCATCCTGTTCTCCACTTCATACCCCTCATAGCCCCTGCAAGCCTTGGATCTGCTTTCCTTCTCCCACTGGGGGCTCACAGGTTTTCAGCCTGCTTCTCACCCAGTAGTGGGATTCAAATAATTTAACGATCGGTTCTCTGCCCTAATGACCATTTTAAGTATAAAAAACCCGATATACCGAAAGATAGTTTATTATTTCATGCATTTAATACTTAAATAAGAACAATAAAAGAGGTACACAAAACTAGATTATATTATAAGAAAGAGTTTTAAAATATTAATGAAAAAAATATTAAATAATACCTGACAAAAACAATAAAATTATTATTTAAGATATTTCCATATTGATTCTTGACTGGCGTCCTCACTTGCAATTTTCTTCACTTTTATCTGAGGACTCTGCATAGCTACTTAGGAAAAAGTTCCAGAACCACAACCCCAGCTAATATGTGGTGACCTTGCCCCCTTTCCTGTATGCACCAATCGGGAAACTAAAGAAATAAAGCGTCTATTCCTGAAATTACCTCTGAGAAGCACCACCTAGTTTTCACCTGAGTGACATGATTGAAGGTACCGCATCTCTGTTTGGTGTCCGTTGCTCCTCTCTTGGACTTTTGGGGAGGGTTCTTTTTCCCGCCTGGAAGGAAGTTGAATGAAAATCAGATGTGTTCCAGAAAGCACAAATTTATCATAACCGATTCGCCAAACTCAACAAAAAATTAGGTATTGGTTCTGCCGAACAAGTGTGAACCGGTTGAATCCCACCACTGTCCTCACCCCAATGTTTTTTTTACTGACTGCATGTGCTGCAGCTGCCATGTTATGGGCATTGCACATTAATAATTAATATGATAGTCAATTTGTTGATATTACAGGTATGTGCAGGTTGAGACTAAGTGGAATTGTATGTGTAAAATATTATAAGCAAATGGTAAATTATAAATGCAATTATCTTGCATGAATATATAGCAGAAATTATTGCATGATGATCCCTGTGGAACAACAGCTAAATGCTGAAATCCTGTTTTGAATAGTTCCAATGAACAAAGTATTTAACAATAAGGGCAATAAATCAACTGAATAAAAGCAAGGAAATTGGGCAACAAAAGCAGAGTTAAAAGTCTTATTGTGCAACTCAGGGGCAGTACCTAGCTTACAATAACTGACCTTGAAAAAAAACCTAAGCAGATTCTAAAACTAAGCTGGGACATCACCAAGGAATAGGCTGTAAACTATACCAGAGAGGTTGAAAAAAATCATCCTCAAGAAAGCTATAGTGTCACTTTTGAATCATTGCTAAAAAGCCTGAACAAAATTTATGTTGTTACCAAGAGGATGCATTTTATTTTTTAAATTTGCTTTTAAAGTTTTGAACAAGGTTTTTATTTCAGAGAAAGATTGTAAGAAGTCTATGAACATAATAGTCCAGAGTCTCTTTACTCATAAATGTACCCTTCATTCAAAGTTACTCAGTCAAAATCCAACTACTCTAACAAGTTTAGGGACTATTATGTAATTCTATGACGCAAGAATTTAAATCAGATAAACTGAAAGATAATAATATTTTAAAAGACTAGTACAGGTAGTTCTCAACTTATCACCAGTCCTATAACCATTTGAAATTATGATGGACTTGAAGTCATTTATAAACTGTCTTCAAAGTTATGACTGTTGCACCACCCATGCATTGCTTGATTCCATGCACTGGCTTGCATTTGCAACTAGTTGCAGCATTCCATGGTCATCTGATTGCATTCTGCAAAGTTTTCCATTTTTCAGTAAAAACTAGTAAAAAATGTACATTGTATGAATTACATTTGGATTTACAATCACATGTATTGCTTAATGTACCCATTAAATCATTTGTCTGAAATGGTATAGGGTTGGACTAAGTGGTTGGACTAGATGACCTCCAAGGTCCATTCCAACTTTATTATTATTATTATTATTATTATTATTATTATTATTACTATTATTACTATTATTAACTATGTGAATCAATTAATGACTGCAGTGACTTGCTTAAGTCATATGATGACTTGACTTAGCATTGCAACAACTTGTGACCAAAATTCCAGGCTCAGTTGTGGTTGTAGGTTGAGGAATATCTATAAATATTAAGCTAACATTTGAAAAGCAAAATAAAACCATTGCTTTTTCTATTTAATAACAGAAAATCTCAATGATCTTTTGACTGATATGTAGTTTCCAGAAAGAGCTATCTATATTAAAAATATTAATATAGTTACATAGGTTGCATTAACAGAAGGATAGAAGCAAGATCACCTAACGTGTTAATACCGCTTTATAATGCCTTGGTAACACCGCACTTGGAATATTGCATCCAGTTTTGGTCATGGTATAAAAAAAGACATTGAGACTCTAGAAAGAATGCAGAGAAAAATAACAAAGATGATTAGGGGGCTGGAGGCTCAAATATATGAAGAACGGTTGCAGGAATTGGATCTGTCTAGTCTAGTGAAAAGAAGGTCTAGGGAGCAACATGATAGCAGTGTTCTAATATTTGAGGGGCTGTCACAAAGGAGAGGAGGTCAATCTGTTTTCCAAAGCACCAGAAGGCAAAACAAGAAGCAATGGATGGAAACTAATCAAGGAAAGAAACAACCTAGAAATAAGGAAACATTTCCTAATAGTGAGAACACTAAACCAGTGGAATGGTTTGCCTTCAGAAGTTGTGGATGTTCCATCACTGGAGGCTTTTAAAAAGAGATTGGATAGTCATTTGTCTGAAATGGTATAGGGCACGGGTTGGCAACCCGCGGCTCTGGAGCCACATGTGGCTCTTTGAGCCTTCTCCTGCAGCTCCCAGCCTCCTCTGCCATTTGCAGAGAGAGAGAGAGAGACAGAGAGAGTCACTTGCGCTTCCCTGCTTCCCTTCTCTCTCCCCCTCTCCCTCTCCCTCTCTCTCTCTCTCTCTCTCTCTGTGTGTATTTGTGTGTCTGTAAAAAAGAGTGACCTCACGCTGTTCCCACTACCTGACAAGCTTATTGGGTGGAGCTCCTCCTTTTGCTGCGTCTCTGCAGGAAGTAGGAAGCAGGAAGGGTAGGAGAGAGCCAGCCCAATAATGTGTGTCAGCTTGTTGCAGAACAGCCTGAAGCCAGCTTGCCAGATGAGCAGAAGATCAGAGAGAGGGAGAGAGGGAAGAGAGGGAGAGAGAAAGAGAGAGAGAGGAAAGAGTGAGAGAGAGAGAGAAAGAGAGAGAGAGGAAAGAGACAGAGAAAGGGAGAGGGAGAGAGAGAAAGGGAGGGAGAGAAGGAGAGAGAGGAGGAGAAAGAGAAATGGGAGAGGAGAAAGAGAGGGGGGAGGAAAGAGAGAGAGAAAGAGGGAGATGGAGAGGAAAGAGCGAGAGAGAAAGAGAGAGAGAAAAAAGAGAAAAAAGAGAAAGAGAATAACGAAAAAGAGAGAGGAAAGAAAGAGAGAGAGAGAAGAAGGAGAAAGAGAGAAATAGAGAGAGGGAGAGGAAAGAGAAAGAGAGGGGGGAGAGGAAAGAGGGAGAGAGGGAGAGGAAAGAGAGAGGGGAGAAAGAGAGAAAGCGAGAGAGAAAGAGAGGGAGAGGAGAGAGAGAAAACTCATGCACAACAACCTCTATTTCTTTTTAATTTAACTCTTCAATCAAGGTCCTAACCCCTTGGGTGCGCGCTCCCAGTGTTTTCTTTTCTCTGGGAAACGGGTCCAAGTGGCTCTTTGAGTGTTTAAGGTTGCAGACCCCTGGTATAGGGTCTCCTGCTTGAGCAGGTGGTTGGACTAGAATACTCCAAGGTCCCTTCCAACTCTGTTATTCTGTTACATATATTAACAGTAGTTTCTCGTTATAAAACAGTTTGTATTATAAAGAAACTGTATGATATTATAAGGTCCAAGGTAAACATCAACATCTGACTGATATTTAGGCAGAATCTAAATGATGGGCAGCATACAAGTTTAATAAATAAATAAGAGCAAAATGTGACATAGCTTAAGATAGCAAAATAGATGTGGTAATATATACATAAAAAAGAAAGATATCTTGTGGAAAATAGTTAATTAGGAAAAGCAATAATTCATTTCAGATAGTATCTGTAATGTATTGAGGTGAATTACTTGGAAATGTTGAAAAAACGGTCATAAAACTCTGTCAGTTAAGAGCCAGACTTTCTGTCTACATGCTAATTACTTGTGTTAAAAGCGGGAACTAATACTTGAATCCTATTGGCCGCCGCCTAGTTGCTGAGTGTATAAATAGGGGTGGAGCGGCAGTTATCCAGGCTTCTGATTAAACCTTAAATAAAGAGTTGTTTGTTCACCTGCTGCCTCATCGATGCCTTACCGAGCACCAAACTTAACAGTGGCGATGAAGGTGGGATGTGCTGCCAAATTCGAAGAGCTGAGTCATTAAGGGAGTAAGCCAAGTGACAACGCCTAGGTTGGGGCTGCGTCCCCCCCCATTCCTGCCAGTACGAAAACCCTGGAGGAAGAGCGCTCCCAAGGAACCGTTCTGGGGAGATTAAAAGAAGCCTTGGCAGCACAAGGCATTGCAAGGCCGACGACAAGGAAAACAACTCACCATGGCCAAACTCGGAAAACTCTCAGAATTCGACGTTGCACATCCAGAGAGGTAGAGCTCGTACATCGCGAGACTCGAGAACTACTTAAGAGTCAACCAAGTTCGTGAGGACAGCTTGAAGGCCGCAACGCTGTTGTGCATTTGTGACCAGGTGACGTTCGAAATCGCTGACATCTTAGTCGCTCCAGCTCTGCTTGAATCTATTGCTTATTCTGAACTTAAGAAAATGCTCAAAGAACACTTTAAGCCGAAGCTATCGGTCATCACCTGGAGGCACACCTTTGAATGAAGGGACCAACAACCGGGCGAATCGGCTGCCAAATTCATAGCTGCCCTTCGTCAAGCGGCCCGACCCTGCAAGTTCAAAGATCTTGAAGAGAGGCTGTGAGACCACTTGTTAAGAAGCAGGGATCTCCAACGTAAATTGTTCACTAAAGAGACTATTTCATTTCAAGATGCCCTAAGAGAGATCACAGCTGAAGAAGCCACCAGGGGGGCTGTCAAGGCCTTACGGCTCTCTAGGAGCACTCCCTGCATAGAGGCCATCCACCAGGAGGGCGCTGAGAGAGTCGAAGACTCTGAATCGGATCAAGAGATCGGTTACAGCAGCCACCAGAAAGAAGGCCACAACGCCCAGTTGACAAGGCAGTTCCCTTGTCTAGATGTGCAGGGTGTGGAGGCTGACACAAACGCGTGGACTGCAGGTTCCGTACAGCAATGTGCCAGGCGTGTGGCAAACAAGGCCACATCGCCGCAGTCTGTGAGGGTCGTCGGAGAGAGAGTCCACCAGAAGAGTTTCCCCGGAAAGGTATCGGGGCCCTGGGGCAACACAGGGTGGGCTATTGCACCACTAGGAGGAGCGTACTTAGAACAGGTGCCCATCGCCCTCTTAAGGAAAAACTGCGGCTCAAAGTCAAGCTGCAGGGGGTTCCATGCAACATGGAACTAGATACGGGGTCCACATTATCCATAATTTCCCAGGGGACTTTCAAACACATTTGCAGTTGCAGCGGCAAAAGAGTTAAGCTCAAGCCATCGAACATTGTCTTAACAGATTTCCAAAACTCCCGAGTAACAGTCAAGGGGGAAGCTACACTCAGGGTGCAATTCAAGGGATTTGAGAGCCCCCTGGAAGTCATAGTAGTTGAGAGCAACTGGACAAGCCTCATTGGGATTGATTGGTTTGATGCATTGGGAATCAATGTAACTGGAATAAACAGCACACAAGCAGTGGACTTAGCGGCAGTCTGCCAGGAGTTTGCTGACATTTTTAGCCCTCACTTGGAGAAATATAAAGGTCCTCCCATAGCTCTTTGGCTTGATCCTGCCATAACTCCAATAAGGATCAAGCCGTGTAGAGTACCATTCGCCCTCAAGCAGAAGATCGATGCAGAGCTGGACAAGCTGGTGCAGCAAGGCATCCTGCAGCCAGTTGATAGAAGTCAATGGGAAAACCCCATATTTACACCATTTAAGGCCAATGGAGAGGTGCAAATATGCACAGATTACAAGTGCACTATCAATAGAGCACTCCAACAACATGCATATCTGGAGCCTGTAGTCAGCCACATTTTGGCGTCACTATAGGAAGGTTGCATCTTTGCCAAGTTAGATTTTGCTCAAGCCTATCAGCAACTGCCGGTGGATGATGCCACGGCAGAAGCTCAAACCATAGTTACTCACAGGGGAGCTTTCAAGGTTAAGCGCCTACAATTCAGGGTCAGTGTTGCCCCAGGCCTCTTCCAGGGAGTGATGGAGCACACGCTCAAGGGTATTCCAGGCGTGTGCCCATATTTCGATGATGTCCTCATAGCTGGGGAATCAGTCAAAAAATTGGCAGAACGGCTCAAGGCTGTCCTTCAGCGTTTCCGCGAAGCGGGGCTGAAGCTGAAGCAGGAGAAATGTAAGATTGGGATAGCTTCAACCGAGTTCCTCGGTTTCCGTATAGATGCCCAAGGCATTCATCTTGCTGAATCCAAGCTCAAAGCAATTCAGCAGGCCCCCAGTCCAAAATCAAAGGGGGAGCTCCAAGCATTTCTAGACTGCTCAATTTTTATCATGCCTTCCTACCTCACAAGGCTGCAGTGGCAGAGCCATTACACTGGCTCTTGGACAAACATGCACAGTGCAAGTGGACCAGCGTCCATGATAGGAGCTTCTCAGCAGTCAAATCATTGCTGTCTTCAAACTCTGTTTTCATGCATTTTAACGAGAAGCTGCCTGTCTGCATTGCTTGTGATGCATCACCATATGGGGTTGGTGTTGTGCTGAGTCATTTAATAGCTGATGGAAGGCAAATTCCAATAACCTATTACTCGAGGACCTTGTCCCCTGCAGAGCGTAATTACGCTCAAATAGATAAAGAGGCCTTGGTGATAGTGGCGGGGATCAAGAAATTTCATGACTATCTATATGGTAGGCCTTTCATGGTCTTCACAGACCACAAGCCACTCCTGGATTGTTCACAATGGACAAGCAAACACCCCAGATCATATCTCCTAGGATGTTGAGATGGTCAATATTCCTGTCAGCATATAATTTCAGTTTGATTCATAAACCAGGTAGGGAAATGGGCCACGCAGATGGCCTTAGCAGACTGCCATTGCTGCATTTAGAGCCCGAGCCTGCTTCAGCCACGTGCATCCTGGCTATCCACGATATGCCTGAGTCTCTCCTTAACGCAGGGGACATGGCTGCGGAGACAGCTTCAGACAGCTTCAGACAGCTAAGCCGTGTGTTGAACTGAGTGCTCACAGGGTGGCCAGAAACTAGTCCGGGGCCTAACTTCCAGAGTTTCAGTAGGAGGAAGGATGAGTTGTCAGCTCACAGGGGATGCGTCTTGTGGGGTAGTCGAGTTGTAGTCCCGAACTCACTGAGGACTAGAGTCTTGGAGTCTCTGCATGAAGGACATCGGGGAATAGTCTGGATGAAAGCACTCACGTGAAGCTACCTTTGGTGGCCTGGGCTGGACAAAGATATTGAGGCTCAGGTATACAGCTGCCACATTTGCCAGCAATCTAGGCCAGAGATGCCCCACACCCCAGTCCACCGATGGGAAACCACACACGCCCCCTGGTCCAGGATCCACATTGATTATGCAGGGCCTTTCCAGGGACAACTCTTCCTCATTGTGGTGGACAGTCACACCAAGTGGTTACAGGTCGCACCTGTCCCCACTATGACTACTGCCAGGACCACCCAGGAGCTGCCAGAATCTTTGCCACACGCCTCAGAATTTAAGTCCTTTTTAAGGGCTAATATGATCAGGCACGCCACATCAGCCCCCTTTCACCCGGCCTCAAACGGCCAAGTGGAGCACATGGTTTGAACAACTAAAGAATTCTTGAAGAGGATAGTAACTGGTAACTGGCAACACAGACTGGCAGATTTCCTACTCTGTCAACGCACCATCCCATGCACATCCACGGGCAGAAGCCCAGCAGAATTAAGATGGGGCCGGCGTTTGATCACAAAGCTGAATTGTTTATATCCAGATAGAGTTGCCTCACAAGCAACACAGCCAAAGGCACCACGGCACTTGCAAGTTGGCGACCTGGTCTGGGCAAGGAACTACGGACAAGGGGCATTGTGAGTGGTAGCTGTGGTTTGTAAGGTGACCAGGCCACTTTCGTACGAAGTGGTCCTAGAAGACGGTCGCATGCTATGCAGGCACATCGACCAACTGTGGCAGAGGTTAGCAACCCAGCCAATAACTCATGACTCTTGTGACAGTCAAACTCAGGAGCAGCACGATGGCAGTAGTGCATCAGATGCTGCCAGCAATGGCGGACCTCTCCGATTAAGGGACAAGACTCAAGCATCTGGTGAGTGGGTCCCAACCACTGATACTGAAACCAATGGGCAATGCCATCAGACGGCTCCATTTTCAGGACTAGTGGACTCTGTTCCACCTGTGGACACTGGCTCTGGCCTACCAGGACAGCCCAGCCACAGAGACTTGAGTTTACCAGTGATGGATGGATCCCATAGTCCCGGTCTTCCAAGCCTGGCAGGTGAGCTGACAGACCGGGGGCCTCCAGCAGTTCTGAGGCATTTGGAACAGGCAAAAAGGTCATCAACATATTTAAGGGAACATGTTCAACAAATGTCCTTATGAACTATCTAGGGAGAAGGGGTGTAATGTATTGAGGTGAATTACTTGGAAATGTTGAAAAAATGGTCATAAGACTCTGTCAGTTAAGAGCCAGACTTTCTGTCTACATGCTAATTACTTGTGTTAAAAGCAGGAACTAATACTTGAATCCTATTGGCCGCTGCCTAGTTGCTGAGTGTATAAATAGGGGTGGAGCGGCAGTTATCCAGGCTTCTGATTAAACCTTAAATAAAGAGTTGTTTGTTCACCTGCTGCCTTGTCGATGCCTCACCGAGCACCAAACTTAACAGTATCCATGGTAGAATGAAAATTAAAGGCAGGCAGTCCCAGGAGTCAAAACTGACTGGAAGGCAAACTGCCCCCCAATCTCTTTAAACTAGCTTTGAATCAAACACTTCAAAGTACATAACTGTTGCCTTTTGAACATAAAGTTAGTCCTCTTAGTCACAGATATCTGTGACTATAAAAACTACCGTATTTTCCAGCGTATAAGACGACTTTCTAAACCCTGAAAATCTTCTCAAAAGTCGGGGGTCGTCTTATATGCCCAGTTGTCTTATACGCCGGAAAATACGGGTATTCTATTTTATTCCTTTACACATGTGGTTTGGCATATTACTCATCAAGTTTTCTCTCCCCCCCTCTCTCTCGCTCAAACTCTATATTTTAACTGGAAAAGTTGGGGGTCGTCTTATACGCCCTGTCGTCTTATACGCCGGAAAATACGGTAATAGGAAAATTCCCATTGATAAAAGAGACAGTAAACTGTGTGTTGATTTAAACAATGTCTTAGGCCAGACATGTCCAAAGTCCGGCCCGCGGGCCATTTGCGGCCCGCGTTCCGGTTTAATACGGCCCTCTAACAGTTCTGCTTGAGGGCAGTGTGCATGCTTGACTCAGGTCTAATGGGACCTGAGAAAGAGAAAGAGAGAGAGGAGAAATTCCGCTTCCGACCTGTGCTGGAGGTTCGCATGCTATTCATGGCCTGAGGTGCGGTGGCGTTTTAAAAAAAGCTGAGGTGGACTCCCGGAAGGCGAATCTTCCTCCTTGGCCTCGTGGCCCCTGAAGCAGCCATAAGGATTAAACCGAGGATTGTAATATTGCAACATCCAAGGGGGGGTTATACTGCGCGCCATGTCTCTCATATGCTCCAGTGAGTGACCCGCTTTCTCCTTGGCTCCCGTTCTTCCTTCCCGCACAGCTGCAGCCTCGCACAGAGGGGGAAGGCGAGAGAGAGAGAGAGAGAGAGACAGGCTGGCTCCCCTTTTAGCAGCAGGACAGCAGCAGCAGCTTTGGTGGTTAACTATGACAGTTTCCGAGTATTGCTCTGCCTGAGGGCTTGTAATGTTCACAGTGGGATCGTATTATGGTCACTGTTGTAAACTGCAGGTAGACCTAGGTATGAGCTGAGAGGTTGTCACAGGACAGGAAAAGAAATCCCCCCCCTCTTCAGAAGGCAGGACAGCAAAGAATGGATTCAGTATTCCGTTTCAGTGTTAGGAAGAGAAAAACCCTTCTTCACAGTTTGGTACCTGGTCTCTGAACAGTTCCTAGATCAGTGTTTCTCAACCTTGACAATTTTAAGGCATGTGGACTTCAACTCACAGAATTCTGGGAGTTGAAGTCCACATGCCTTAAAATTGTCAAGGTTGAGAAACACTGTCCTAGATGA
>NW_015386583.1:4444-20732 GCF_001527695.2 Protobothrops mucrosquamatus | reverse complement strand
CACAATCAGAATGGTAACGACCTAATTTGAAACTACCACCAAAACAGATTAAATTTACATTCAGGTTTTTGGCAACTATGTGATTTTTTATTGCTCATATTTAGCTTATGATTAACAGGTCTTTTTCACGAATACTGCTATCAATTTTTCATTTACTTTTCAGTGAAGACATTTGCATTTGTCACTATCACATTTCATCCCTTTATTTTTTTCTCTATCTTGTTAAATAGAAAGTTTCTAAATTTTCTTACCAATTACATTCTCAGTTTGACTACATTTATAATAGCATAAATTACAGATTGTGATGTGGGGATACATGGCATTTCCATCTTAAGACCTTAAGAAATGCCTTGCATCTGATTTGCATAAATAACATTTCCAACAGGTTTTTTTTAGATATTACTAAATGTTTTGCTTATCTTCTTTTGGGACTTGATATTCCAGCTGTCAGTTGATCTTAATGTTATGAAATGAAAAGTATGCCATTTGCAATTAACTTGGCATAAAATAATTCATTTGCATTTAATTGTAATGGTTCAAGAATGTTCGGAAAAATGTTCGGCCCTCCAGCACGTTCACTTCATCCAATCTGGCCCTCTTTGAAAAAAGTTTGGACACCCCTGTCTTAGGCTATTGGTAGGTGGTGGTATAGATGACTTTTATAAAAATAATAGCATAATTCTCTATGATTTTTTTAACTGATCAACAAGTGGAAATTATATGGTTTTTTTACAATTAACCAAAATTTCTGAAAGTTTTATTATGAAAATTTTCAATGAAGAAGCGAGTGAAATTTCAGCTGGAAAAAATGAAGTTTTCTGAAACCAGCCTGTTTTTTTAATTACAGTATAATAAAATAATAGTATTATAGTATTATAGAGAACAGAACTCATGATTTTTAAAGAAAAAAACCTAGTTTTTTAAAAAGTAAAAATCAAATTACACTTTCGTTGGAACTGTGTCCTGTTTTAACAAAAAAAACTGGATTTCTGTTTGACACTCATGTACTGTTTCTGAGTGATAACAAGTCAGTTGTATTTAACTGAAGCAGATTAAAGTATGTAGGACTTATCTCTATGACACAGAAAAAGTAGATTAAGTTGAGGCTCAACTCTGAATAATATTACTTTCATTACTAACTCTGATATTCTTCTGTATGGAGGAAAGGCACCTTTTGTGACCTGCTTACATCAATTCAAGAGAAAGTCTCACCTTATTTGTCCCAGGTATATACTTCTGTCCATGTTTTATGATTCTTCTTGGACCACCTGCTTTTTTTTTTTTACTGTTGCCTCACCTCATCCAGGAAATTGCTGACAGAGTGGAGGAATGGATGGAATATTGGAGAGGAAAAGAATCGATAATTATTTGTGGATTGATGTCTTTTACTTACTGTTCATGCTGCTGGCCATTTAGCCCAATTTTCCTGACACATATGAGGAATTTAATAAAAATATTCTCAATCTTTTAAAGGATGATGGGTACCACTTAGGCAAATTGAGTAAATTTAAAAAGTTCCAGAGAATCTTTTATATGCCTGCTTGTAAAGGCTGTCCAGAAAATAAATAGAAACTGTTCTTATTCATTCACTCCACATGTAAATTGACAGGAAAGAGGGTACTAAATAAAAAAGAAAAAGTTAATTTATAGATAAAAATAGCAAAGAGAGAAAAGGAGAAACAAACTTCTGAAAAGATGAAAAAGATATTCAAAGTTTAGAAAAATGTGGTAATTACAGTTATACAATTTCACCGTTAAAAGCAAATGATTGCATTTTCTTGAATTATGTCTCTTGGTTTTTTTATGCTTGCCTTAGCAGTAGCTCAAAAGCCAGATACTTTTTCATATATATTTTTACTGTTCCTTTCCTTTCTCCTTTTTCATTTAGAATTGGCAATGTTTGGAACAGTAGTGATTGGAATTGGAATTGCTGGATCTATACGAATCAGAGATTTGCTGAATCCTTTGTCTTCCAGTCCTGCTGAGCATCTTAAATTATTGGGATTTGTTTCTAGGTGAGAGGGGCCTCTTTATTTAAGTTAACTAGATGCATTGTAGTCAGACAAATGTATGTCTTGAATTGACTATGG
Source organism: Protobothrops mucrosquamatus (assembly GCF_001527695.2). Taxonomy (NCBI): domain Eukaryota; kingdom Metazoa; phylum Chordata; class Lepidosauria; order Squamata; family Viperidae; genus Protobothrops; species Protobothrops mucrosquamatus. Next base: position 18,642 of record NW_015386583.1, on the reverse strand, counting down.
AGTCCCATGGTTTTTAGAACTCTGTAGCTTTATTCTCATTGCCTAGTTGAAATATTAACATCCATTTCATAATCAGAATGTAATGGTAGAGCTGAATGAGTTAAATGGCAAAACATAGAAATAGTTGTTAAGTAATATGATTCATTTAATGCAAAGTAATGCCTGGATTCTTAAACTCTTGCACTGTCTTCTATATTTATATCACCATTGAGAACATTTGTGCTAGAAGTCCCAAATCTTGTTTTTCCATACTAATATTTGTAATGTATCTTTCATTGAATGACAATTGTATTTTTCAGTTATTATTGCTAATATACTCCAAATATTGAAGACTAATAGCATGCAAACAATTTCAAATTCACAACCTATTTTAAATTTGTAAAAATTGCTCTGGCTTTCAGATAGGCTGTTTGAACGGTTCTATACTTTTTCAATGTTGTAACATCCTTTTATAAGATCAACATTTTCAAAAATGTTGACATAATCAATTTCATATCCAGAGCAATGTTTTTTCAAACTTGAAGCAACTGTTTTGAATTCAAGTTGCCACTGTTTTGCTATAGTAACCAAGCTGGCTTTCAATTTTAATACTAAACAATAGCTATACTATATTAGTACAAGAGAGTGTTTTGCTCAGGTTTATTTGGGAAGTCCTCCCAGAAATAATTCCATAACCTGAGAAGTTTATTGTTAGAAACCTTATTCCTTGTTAATATTTTAACCTCATACAACATATGGATCACTCAGAACAGGATCTTGAAACTGAGGACAGTAGGTTAAAGAAGAGAGGCATCAATTAATCATATTATCAGAATTAACAAACACATTGAAACTATACTTGAAAGACAATTTCAGTTAGGACTTCCTAGATCTAACCATTAAGATGTTAATACTTCTTCTCCTGGTGCTGTTTCATAATCTGGGAATTCTCATGGAAGTCTTTCTCAGAGTTCCTTTCTTTTTCTGCTAAAACTAGAAGATCTCTAGATGATGTTTATCAGGTCAAGCAAATTAGTCTGCAAGAAGCTCTAGACAACCCAGAGGTCCATGCTGCCATCATCAGTACAGATAACCAAAACCATATTGAGAGTGTAAGGTATTGCCTTTTGAATTCTTGATATCAAAATGCCATTAGAATGTTCATTAATTAATTACCACTCTAAACAGCAAGATAGCCAAGGGGGAGATCAAAATTTTAAAAAATGACACAAATAATATCATAACCAAGCCAAAATTTTAGAAGGCAGCAAACTATTATTTATTTGCAAAAACGTTTTACAATGTTCTAGAGAATCCGGACGTTCTATAGCTTTCCTATAGTTACAGTCTATTAATACAATTGATAGTATCCATTAAAAGATTTAAAATAGACTTAAAATGAAAAATACTTGGGTGGGGTTGTTGTATTATTTGTGTATAGATGTGTGTGTGCGCGTGCATGTTTTTTTTAACCTTATTTTAATTATCGGCAAGATATACAGATTTTTAATCTAGTGGAAAACAGAATAGAAGCCACTAACATTTTCTGCATTATCAAACTGGTGATAATTTAAGTTGATAACTAGGCATCCATCAGTTACATTTTAGAACCAAATTCTGAAAAAATATTAAGCTTTACATTCAGATGCAAATAAAATATCAAAATATTTAAATTGTACACTTTCCCAGCTTTCAAAATTATGATAGTGAGAAAAGCAGCAGAATAAATATGCATGCATCTTATTGGGAACTGCACATTATTTACATGTGTATAACAAATAAATATTGGTCCATGCTGTCTAGTATCTACAGTTATGGCTTTAAATGTGTTTAAAGGCCAAATTGGGCTTTAGATATGATAATTTTCCAAGACTGCTGATAATAATTGGGGGATATCTATACACTGCTTTCATCTTCCTAAGGGAAGTATAAAATATATATTTTTTCTTTTCTATAAGAAAGTTCCTAGAGGCTGGCAAGCATGTCCTTGTTGAGTACCCTTTGGCATTGTCTGCAAAGGTAGCTCATGAACTTTGGGAGTTGGCAGAGCTGAAAGGTAATATATAATACAAATCCACATCTGTTGTTTAAATGTTGATACTCAAATTATTTTTTTTAATCTCCTCTTCCCTCTCCCCCCCCAAAGTCAGAATTGTTTAAGATAGAACTTTAAATAGTAGGTAGCATCCTAAGTACTGTTATCCATTTGGAACCTAAGCATCTATAACCTTAATGGATTCAGTTCTATTCATATACTAAATAGGGATATTGTATTACTGAGTGAATCTGAAGATTCTAATCAAATTTTTCATTTTGGAATTTAGGACCTCGTAATGTAGATTGTAAGAAAGCCAATTTTGTGTAGTGGTTAAGACACGAGGTTAGAAACTGAGAGACCATGAACTGTAGTCCTGCCTTAGGAACAAAGCCAGCTTGGTGATCTTGGACCAATCAGTTTTTCACAACTCTAGGAAGAAAACAATGGCAAACCACATCTGAAAAATGTTGCCTAGAAAACTGCAGGGACTTGTTGACGCAGTCTCTGAGAACTGGGCATGACTGAATGGAAGAAAAGGAAATTGAGTATACATTCTAGGACAATACAATCATAAATCTGTTTGGTTCTTTATCAATAGTTGAATAAAATGAGAATATGAGAAATGTTGCTTTTCTTTCTCTCGATATACAGTAGCATCTTGATGCAGGACAACAGAATATATAGCTAGTTCCTGCCTCTTTCCTAAAAGTTACTAGTCCCTTATCTAAAGAGTTATGGCTTTCACAACCAGGAGACAAGAAATTACAAACATACAATTTCTTTCATAACTTCCCAATACAATCAATGTAGTGACAACTCTTTTGGGGGGATGTTCTGCTATTCTTAAATATTAATTGCTTTGTGCCCATAACAAGTAACCTGTCCAAATATAAATTGGCTCAATGTCAGGCAAGATCCTCCATGTGGAACATATTGAACTACTAACAGAGGAATACAAACAACTGAAGAAAGAGGTATCAGGAAAGGAGCTTGTGAAGGGAACATTACATTTCACAGGTTAGTCCTTTGACTTCATATGTCTTTGATGAGTCACCCTGATTTGAAAAATATTTGTATATCTAGGTTTGTGTCATGAATGGATTGAGTCATTTCATATTAAAGGTAGAGAAAGGGGTAGTTGGAAGATATTTCGAATAGTATTTATTGTGAACATAAAATTGCAGATCAGCCCTTTGAGGACAACTATACTCTTTGTTTGCTATGAAAAATAAATATTTAGAAGAACAACCAAAAGTATGATATTCTGTACCCCTCAATTATAGCTTAAAGTACTACAGTTCAATCTGCCACTTATATATGTAAGTCACACCTCATACTTTCTAGTCATTTATAATATAAATTCTGTCTGAAGATATTTTAAAATCTTCTCTTTTCCAGCTTTTGATTTAAGTTTTCTTTATTATTCCTAAAGGGGGTCCATTGGATGAAAGATATTCAGGATTTCCATCTTTTAGTGGCATTGCTCGCCTCACCTGGTTGGTGGATCTTTTTGGAGATCTCACTGTCACTTCTGCCACAAGAGAACAACAAAAAGAAAAAAACTACTTCAGAATGACAGTACATTTTCAGACAGCAAACAAAAGGTTGGTTTTGTTAAGCACTAGAAATGTTAATTAATCAAAATAATTTTATTCTGGCTAATAATGATACATCATTAGATAAACAATATTTTTATCTTGGCAGAAACCTTACGATGTATAGAATTTCATTCATTCATCCATCCATCCATCCATCCCTCCATCCATCCATCCACTCATTTGACTTTATTAGTAGCCCAATTCTAATACACTCTGAAATTAAGACCAGATCATTTTGCTAGTCATTAGTAAATAATTTTTGAATAAAGTTGATCTTTCATTATTGTAATTATTATTGTATTTTTTCCACTAGTCAGATTACTAGTTCTTGATGTTTTCCCTGGCAGCATATGATCTGTTTCTTAAACTTTCCACTTTTGTTCTACTTGATTTATTCCATGCTCTTTCATTTGTGCTTCAGGACTTCTAGTTCTTGACTTAATGCTATGATTAGTATTGACTGCTAAGAAATAGAAGCAGTGCATAGTATTCTACCATAGTTTCACTGACTTCATCATAAAATGTTCATAAACCCAGGGCCAAATTGCCACTTTAGCAGTAAGTTTAACTGAACCCGAGGAGCAGCATCTGTAGCTGAGTTCCTGAAAGGGTACCCTTAACGTCAATCATTATTGATCTGCAAAAAAAAAAAAAAAAAAAAAAAAAAAAAAAAAAAAAAAAAAAAAAAAAAAAAAAAAAAAAAAAAAAAAAAAAAAAAAAAAAAAAACAGAAAAAAAATAAATATAAAAATATAGTAAAGAAAAAAAACACAACTTTATAAAGAAATTATTTCTCCCTTTATCACAAGTATAAACAATTTAATAACTTATCACCTTCTCTTAAAATACAACAAATGATTACTTCTTCCCATGTCCCATCTTTTTTCTATAAACAAATCTTTAAAACCTTGTTGTTAAGTTCTGATCAGCAAAGTTCTGTCAAGAGTTATCAGAGATAAATATCTATTTTAGTCTTGATCAGATAAACAAATGTTACACTGCTTGCTTTTACTTTTAATAATCTTAATCGTTAGTTCCTTCAAATAATGCCTTAGAATTTAATTTCTTTTCATTTTTCTTTGTCCATCTCACAAAAGTCTTCAAATCTTTAACAAGTTGTTTTTTGTAACTCTAATATAGGAAAATAATCCAGACCAAACCAAATTCTTAATTTGTTATTTGTATATCCTTGTAATTTTTAAGATGTTTAAGAAAAAAAACCTTGTGTACAAAAAACCTCCCAAATCAACTACAACGACATCTAACATTAAACATAAAATATTAAACATAAAAAAAATTCTACCCCAGCTGAATGCTGAAAGATGCATAAAAATGAATATGTTCTCCTATAATTAATTGTAAAATCTTATTTCAAATCTATCTAAACCCTTAGTTCAGCCTTGCAATGAGATAGGTTGCAAATAAAATAATAAAATAAAATAAAATAAAATAAAATAAAATAAAATAAAATAAAATAAAATAAAATAATAAAATAAAATAATAAAATAAAATAAAATAAAATAAAATAATAAAATAAAATAAAATAATAAAATAAAATAATAAAATAAAATAAAATAATAAAATAAAATAGTCCATATGTAATTATTCAAAGTTTTAATTATCCTTTTGTTGTTTATTTAAGTCGTTAAACTTGTATTTAAAACATCTTTCACTAAGGATTCAAGAAAACTCACCTAGTATTTTCAAATTTGTTAATCAAATGTTTCCTAATAGCTGCAAAAAAGTTAACCAATTTTTAAAAGGATCAGAAAAGGAAGTATGGAAGTTGAATGTCCTTTTGAAGGCTCTAAATGGCTATTCCTGCAACTCCCAGAGCTCTGAATCTGCTGAAAACCATTATCTTTCAGTCTTCTCACAAGGTGCAACATCCTGGAGCACATGTCGATGATCTCAAGTCCTCTCCTTGTCCAGAGAAGAACTGCTCTACTTGCTGACTGTTCATTCCATCATAGTCTTCAGTTCACTATTTTTTTCCTGGAAGTCACACCAAGAATGTGTCTTGAGGGGATGAACTACTGCCTTTTTCAAAACTGGCTGAACTACACGCTCCCATAAGGTGGCATTTATCACAGTTAGATCCAACCATATGCTTAGTTTGACTCTTGGAAGGGGAAGAGAATAGATAGAAAGGCGAGACAGAGAAAAATATTTTTAAGTCCTCAGAAGAAAAGGTTTGAGAAAGAAATGCAAAGCAAATCTGCCTTCATTATATTAGAAATCTGAGTAAGGCTCTGACAGGCTTCCAAAATTTTATTAATGCCATAACCATATTATAATACATTCCAAAATTCTAGTTTTGACTGTCATTAAAGCCTGACAGCTATTATGATCACACTGGATATCTCACGACCCCCTGCTGGCTTTCTTCTTTTCCAGTTTCCAGGCAATATTGTCTGGTGACTGAGAATGCTGTGTCTAAGGAAAGCAACTATATTATGGTTCAAAATGATTCCCTGATTCATTCAATTTGATAGAACAATGGTTGGGATCACACAAGTTCCTGAACAAAAAAATATAGAATCCTATTTCAGCCTGCTCTAGTGAGCTGTGCAAACCACTCATGTCAGAGAAAGAATTAGCAGACTGACACCTAATATCTGATCTTCAACATTCTATACATCTATTCTGAGGTCACTCCCATTGAGCTCATTGTGGCTAACCTTTTGAAGCAGGATTTAATTTGAAGTTCATTTTTATAGATATAATTTTATTAGTTTGTTAAAATATAAAATAGAGAGAAAAATGAAAATAATTGGAAAGTAGGGCAGGGTAAGGGAAAAGAAAAAGTGTAGGGTAAAAGTGAAGTTCATTATAAAAAACCAAGAGCTGTTAGATCTAGACTTGAAAACCTAGCACTGGAACTCTGCCAGTTGTGACTTGACTTAATTCTGTAATAATTCTGCAAACCTAAAGAGTAAAAAAAAAGACAGTATCGATTTTGAAGGTTTTGGGCTTCTAGTTCAAACAGAAAACTCAAATAATAAAAATTAGCTATTTAGTCACTTTCCATGAAACATAAGCAATACTAGCATGTGGTGCTAAGAGACGGGCAAAAGTATCCAACACTGAAAAAATGATGAATTGCTTATTAACATATACACAAAGCAGTGTTTTGAATATTGCAGGATCTGTGGCCAGCTTATCTAGGACAACAATATCTATGTTGTCTTTGTAGAGGCTATAGAGATCCATATAAATAGTTTCCAAATGTCATATTACCCTCTTAGCTTTTGGCTGACATATATATATATAGGGCTCCAAATCTATTCTATTCCATGGCAGTTTCCTACTGTCACTATTTCAGTGATATCATCTATTTGCAGTTACTGAATATTTGGTAGCTCTTATTTATGGATGTGTAACTATGACAGAAGCCTAGATTTCAACATCTAACATGAGTGACTGATGAACATAAAAGTATTCTTTTGGTGAGGGCACTGCAAAATGCACAAAAACAGAAAGACTAAATCAGCATGGAGAATGACTGATGAGAATGACAGAATTAGCAGAGATGACAAAATTGTCTTGTTTAATTAGAGAAAAGACAATAACTATATTTATTACTGACTATTAAAAATCAGTTAGTAATATTTATTTATATATTATCCTTTATTTCCTTTCCTTTCCTTTCTTCCTTGTCTGTTTCCATTTTTCTTCACTTACTTTCCTTTCCTTATTTTTTCTCTTTCAAAATTTGTATGTTTTTTATTATTTTAAAACATTTATTTAATAAAAATTATATATATAAGAAAATGTCTTTGGAGAAGGGTAAACTTTGCAGTGTGTTTTAAAGGAAGCATCACATCTAAATTAATATTCTCACAAACATAAGGAATCAGAAGTGGCCCATGAAATACCCATGAAATTTCATCATAGAGTATTTTGCTGTACTTTGTGATAAACCTGCTATGATGAGATGCCCCTTTTTCAAAATGTATGTTATCATTGTGCATTCTTTTCTCTATTTCCTAATAAAATATTCACAATTTATAGTCTTTCAAACCAGTTAACAAAAATAGATTGCAATCCCAACATCTCTTGATTCCAATATAGAAAAAAATAGGAATGTGACTGTTTTGTTGTATTTTTAAAGCTGCACTAGTAGATTCTAGATCATTTCTTTTTATCTGCTTTCTGGCCCCTGGGTTCCAGCTATAGCTCAGGCTAACTAATCACTGTGACATGACTTTATGATTTTGTTTCAACTTGACCCACAGTGACCAGTTCATGACTTCCACTGACAAAGGCATAACTGTACTAATTTGGCAATATCTTTGTTTAAAAACCAGTAATTCATAGAACATCTTCAGTATACATTACTTGGCAAATGCATTATGTACTCCTATCCATCCAAGGCTATAGAGTCTGAGTCTTTTTTCTCCCCTGCTATTGAAAGCACACAAGCAAAGCGCACAACTAAACATAAAGGCAATGAACCATAGCAGTTCTGTATATTCAAATAGTACAAATGACAAACCAAGCAATGAATCTCTCCCGCTAGATGGCAATTTTTTACATAAAGTTCAAAATCTTGGAGGAATTAATGTTAACAATTTTGCCATCTTTGTGACAGTAAGACAAATGGTTTTCTTTTACACAATTCTTTGAAAAGTTTGGTTTCTTTCTTATTTAAAAAAAGTCTTTCTGCTTTAACTAAGGCCTCTGACTTGGATTGAAGAAAGGGCTCCCGGGATGAAACGGGATAAGAAGATCAACTTCTGTTTCAAAAGTGGATGCTTAGAATGTCTCCCTGAGGCTCCACGTTCACCAGTTGGCCTTTTCATGCAAGATCTGATCATCTTTGCCAAAAAACTTTTGGGACAGATCCCCAAAGAGGAACTGATAGCTGAGAAAAGACGGATTCTGCTGTGTCTCAGTCTTGCCGAAGAGATTCAAATGTGCTGTGAATAGCCATCAAAATTCTATTCTTGAAAGTATGTGAAAGTACAGGGTTCACCATTTTAAACTCTTTCTTGTACTCCCTTTTTAAAATGTTCTTTTTCTTATGTGCCAGCTTCTCTATTCTATTAAGCAATATTTTTCTAACAAAGTCAGGATGAATTTAATCTGGCAGCACAGAAAATATATAGATTCTGTCTTGCCTTACTGCAAAGCAACTTTCTAATCAAAAGCTAGTAAACAAACTGCCTGCATTTCTTCTAGAGACGCAATAGCAAAAGAGTGTCATTTTTCCACAGTATTTATTGTTGAGGAAAAAAAGAATCTTTTTCAGCAGCAAAATATTTCTCTGAAACACTTTAAATTCTGTATTTAAGCCCATCTATATATTAGTTAAATGTTTAAACAGACATTAGAGTGCTGAACAGCTTTAAGTTTATTTTTAGCCTCTGTTCAGTCTAAGTTGCTCTTTACCTCCAGTTGCATGAAATATTGAAAATGGTGCCCTTTGTTATGTTCATCTCTAATGTTTAGCTCAGGACTACAACTTAGCTTTTACAAGATAAGAAACTATACTGAAAGAGTAATGAGTGAAGAAAAATTTCTGGATGGGAAGGTTTTTTTTAAAATTTGGCAATTATATCATACTGACCTGGTTTAAATATAATGTTGTGTGAATTATGAATTAGTCAATAAATATTATTTTAAAAAATTGTCTTAGTATAATACATGACCAATCCATTGTGCTGTACCTTGAGAATCCTAAATCCCTATAAATGTAGAATCATAATTACCCTTCCATTTTTTTCAGACTGCATTTATTTATGAAATGATGAGTTATGCTTCAGGCTTGACATTGTTGCAAAAAACTTAGATGTTACACTAAATATGCCTTATACTGAAGTAACAGCTGAGATTCCCACATGTTGACATAGCTACTTTTGTTCCTGCAACTAATTCTGCCTTTGAGACAGATCATATTTTTATAGGAAATAGAGGAATTAATAGTTATGTCACTATCTACAGCTTGCTATGCCTATAGCTACCAAACTGAATTCAGCAAAAACAAAAAAGCTGTAACTGAATTTCTATTAGGCACAATGTTTAATAATCCTTTTTTAATCTTTCCTTTTTCCCATTTTGATCAATAATTCATTTTTATTTTAAAAAATCAAGTATGCATATATTAAATGCCATTCTATGTTTAATCCATATCAATACAATCATTTTTTGAAGTGTGAATCTCTAAAGCTGATACCGTACTAGCAGTTTTCGCCTCATTAGATTCATCCTGTATCCTAGTCAATCTCTTGTTACAGACAAAGCTATGCTGCAATTTCCTCTTGCTATCTTGCCATCAGACTTGACCTGAAGAATTACTAAGTGAAGAATATGGGATCAGTAAATTTCTATATACACTGGATTTTTATGTCTGGCTGGAACTTGCATTGTCAGTAGTAATGACTTCCTGCTCCTCCTGCTCCTGCTCCTGCTCCTGCTCCTCCTCCTCCTCCTCCTCCTCCAGATAGACCTTATTAAAAGTCATAGTTTGTAATTACTTCAAATCACCTCAGGTTTAACTAGAGCAGGAGTAAGTAATTAAATAGCAAACTGGTCATTGCATTTTCATTGTCTGCATTATTAATACTCAGGATATAGAATTTTTGAATCAACAATGTATGTGTGGGTGTATGTGTACATACACTACTATGAGACACTTTATAAGGCAGAGGAAATTCCTAAAGAAAAAATATAGTTGTATTTAAAAAAAGCAGACTTGCCAAAAATCCCAGAGAATATTTGAAATATGCTAAATGGAAAAATATCAGTGATGGAGATTATAGAAGCCATAAAAAGGCAAAAAAAGATAAAACTCTGAGTCCAGATGGACTTCCCACATAATTTTATATAGCAGTACAAGATGTATTAAGTCAGACATTAAAAGAACTGTGTAATGAAATCTTGATGGAGACTAAAATACTAAAGTTGTGGACTGAAGCTAATATTACTTTAATACCTAAAGAAGGTACTGACCCTACACAAATAAAAAACTATAGACCAATATCGCTATTAAATGTGGATTATAAAATCTTTGCCTCAATAATGGCAGAAAGAATTAAGAAATTCTGAATGACTTCCCTGCCCTAAGAGAGTGCCGTTTGTTTACTTGGGAAAAAAAGCTTTGAACAAAACTATAAAACAGTAAATTTTTATTGGATATTTAATTTTTTGGATATTTTGGGGCCCTGAAAAAATCTTTATTATACAACATTATTATTTTATTTACTATGCTGGAGATATTTGCTTTCCCCCCCTCTATTTTCCTAATGAGATCTTTTTTTTTTAACTCGGAAAAAAAGCTTTTACCTACTGAGGACATCTTGTGGTGAAAAGTATTACTGCAATTGTACTTTCTCTTGGTGTTTGAAGATGGATTTGACCTTCAAATAATAATAATAATAATAATAATAATAATAATAATAATAATAATAATAATAATAATAATAATAATAAAGTTGGAAGGGACCTTGGAGGTCATCGAGTCCAACCCCCTGCTCAGGCAGGAATCCCTATACCATTTCGGACAAATGGCTATCCAGTCTCTTCTTAAAAACTTCCAATGTTGAAGCATTCACAGCTTCTGGAGGCAGGTTGTTCCACTGGTTAATTGTTCTAACTGTCAGGAAGATAAAGGCCTTGAAGCAGCTGTGGGCTGAATTTGTTTACTAGAAATTGTGGAGGTGGATATTTGTTCACTTCTAATAAATATAGCTTCTACAAAAAGACTAAAAGACTATTTTATCATGGAAATGGAGGAATCTTACCCAGAGCTTGATTATGAGCTTATATTGGAAAAATCCTGGAAGCTACAGAGTACATGAAATCTTGGAGAAAAATTAAAGATCATTTTGCAGAACCACAAACTGAATTTCAAATTTTAATGGATCAACCTATAGGCCAAGGAACAATAAAGGAGGAACAGACTATGCAACAGTGCACACAATTTAAAGAGATGGAGGAAGAAGCTACTGATCAATTGAGCTCTAGAAAAACGCTTGACCTAAAATCTCAAACCGAGACTCTAATTGATCATTCCACAAGTCAACTAATCACTACAGAAGAGAATATTTCACAAGCCTATGTACAAATTATGGAGAACTCTGATGATCAAAGAATGACTTCAACTGAAATACTTGCAGTCTTAAAAACAACAGGAACTGACTTTCAGATGCAATCTATTGAAAGCTGTGATAATCTGGATTATCAACTAGTAACTACAACATGGAACAAAATTGACTATACTATCCAGATGATACTAGAAGAAAGGGAAGAGAACTTAGACCAGATTGATGTGTCGATAAATATCCGTACTCAAATACTGAGATTTGATGATACAGATGCGGTATTATGGAAACCGGCCTGGCACAGAAAGAAAGCTAGAGTTAGATTTAAAAATGTGATTTAAAATTTTACTTAATGGGTTAAAAAGTCTTTAGAGATCTGAACTGATTTAACAATTAACTGAGTATGTGAAGTTAGCAAGATGATATTTTGTGTAATAATATGCTTGTTTTAGATATGATAATTATTTGGATGAGATTTAAATCTTACCTAATGGGCTGAAATGATTTTTTATAGAAATAGATTGACTGATAGATTATATATTTAAAATAGAGTAGAGTAATATTTTTATTTTATGTAGGATAACTATTTTGTAGTGAAGAAGAAATAAGAGAGATTTATGATAAGAGAAGAATTGATACTAATCAATGATTTATTAGACTAAGAGTTAGAATATATCTGGAAATATTAGAATGTTACTGTCGGAATATTATGTGTATTATAGAAAGGATATCCGAAGTGCTAATAATATGTTTATTCAAGATTAAATTGGATTATGATAATTGTAAATTAGTAAAGCTTAAAAACAGGATTTGGATTTACATAGATGTAATGTAGAAATGGATTAACCTAAATATGTTATACTATTTGAGGGAAATAGAGAGGGGACATTTAATGAATTAATTTGAGTTATATATATATATATATATATATGAGTGCTTTTTTGAACACCCTGTCAGCCTAAATATGGGAGAGAGAGAAGTCTTTATATATATATCACTTTGTCTTTGGATGATTGATTACCCCATCACCACGGTGTTTCTTGAGCACTCTGATATAAAAATTAAAAAACTAATAAAACTTGTTTATTAAAAAAAAAGAAATTCTTGACTGAATTTATACACACAGACCAAAATGGCTTCCTACCTAAAAGACAGATAAAAAATAACTTAAGAATGATTTTGGATGTTTTAGAGTATTATGAAAACCATTGAGGGAAACAGATGGCATTAATATTTCTTGATCCGCAAAAAGCATTTGATAATTTGAACTGGCAATTTATGTTCCAGCAGTTGGTGGAAATGGACTTTGGGAAAAACTTTATAAATGCAATTCAAACAATCTACCATAAACAAATGGCTAGAATAATCTTAAATGTATCCATACGGAAAATTTTCATATCAAAAAAGGTACAAGACAGGGATGTCCATTATCCCCATTGTTATTTATACTAACATTGGAAGTACTGACTAGAAAGATTAGACAAGATATAGAAATTAAAGGATTGGAGATAAAAGATCAAAAATATAAATTACAAGCCTTTGCGGATGATTTGGTTTTTATCTTGGAGGAGCCACTTGAAACAACTACTAAATTGTTGGAGAGAATAGAAAAGTTTGGAGAAGTGGCGGGTTTGAAAATAAATAAAGAAAAGACTAAAGTATTAACAAAGAACTTAACAGATAAACAGAAAAGTCAACTTACAAAAAAGACAAATCTGTAAATAGTTAAAAAAGTTAAATACTTAGGAATCTACCTAACAACAAGATGTGCAACCTTAAAAGAAGACAACTATGAAAGATTGTTAAAACAAATAAATCTGGACTTGGAAAAGCGGAAAAATCTTCAACTGTCATTACTAGGAAGAATAGCTACAGTGAAAATGAAGATTTTACCAAAAATACTCTTCTTACTTCAAACGATTCCTGTAAAACTGGGAAAGGACTTTTTTGATGACCTAAACACAACAACATTGAGATTCATTTTGCAAGGGAAAAAAGCACAAATTAAAGTGAAAATGCTACAAGAAGCTAAAGATAGTGGAGGATTTGGACTCCCGGACAGGAGACTATATTATCTTTGAAAATTTTTATTTTTAAAGTAGAAAAAATTATACATCTTTCAAACATAAAATGCATTAACATACATACATTTCAATTCTAACATTACACATTTTAGTTATATAACTATTAATGCATACTTATAATACCATCCCGACTCTCCCCCTACCCCATTATCCCCCTTCCCCTCCCTTCCCCCCCTTCCCCTCCCTCACTTCCCAGAACTGAACACAGGGTTACCAAGCCATTATAATATCCACAACTTATCTACCATACTCTCTCATTTTAAAATAAACAACATCCTAATTTCTTTAACCCCCTTCATAACATTCATTCTACTAACATAAGAAAAAATTTTATTCATAACCTACATGATAATTTTTTATCTCATATCTCTTCTGTATATAAACTATCCATCTTTCCCATATTTTAATATATCTTTCCTGATATTGATCTTTCAAATACGCGGAGATTTTTGCCA
>NW_015386583.1:0-1278 GCF_001527695.2 Protobothrops mucrosquamatus | reverse complement strand
TACTCCATTCCAGTCACCTAATAAAATTACAGATCTATAATCCAATTGTATTAATTTCAGATGAATATACTTATAAAATTGTTTCTGTTCACTTTGCTGGTTAGGAGCATATATACCCACAACTAAACATTTTTTCCCATCCATCAGTATTTCAATAATAACGAATCTTCCTTCTTCATCTAATTCTATTAACTTTGGCGATAGTTCTTGTTTTGCATATACCACAACTCCACCCTTTTTCTTCGGGGCAGAAGCTATAAAATGCTGTCCCAGTTTGGGATTAAATAATAACTTTTGATCTTTCAATGCTATGTGTGTTTCTTGCAAGCATATAATGTCATTTTTAAATTGTCTCAAATAATGAAAAACTTTTTTCCGTTTCTGTGGAGAATTTAAACCATTAATGTTCCAGGTCAGGAACTTGGCCATCTTTCGTGCCCTTGAACCGATCGAGCGCCTTTGCCATATCCACTGATATAGCTCTCTTGGGCCTTGCTCCTCCCACCGGTTCCAATACTGTCAGTTGCGATGCTACTGCTTCTACTTGTTCCTCTTTCTGTAGTTCTTTCTGTAATTCTTTCTCTTTACGTTTATAAGCTGCCCGGGTTAATCTCTGCGACTTAGGATCCTTTTCTCTATCCAGCAAGTATTGTGCTCTTAGTAACATATCTTCTTCAATTACTTGTTGCACCATCATTTCTTCTCTACTATCTGCTCTCGAGGATAGCGGTAAATCTGCTTTCAGGACTGTACTATAAAAATCTTTAGCCTTTGACACTGTATTCAATCTATATCTGGTCCCTGCAACAGTCACCACTATTCCAATCGGAATTTCCCATCTAAACTGTATCTGCCATTTTTTAAGTTCTTCAGCTAGAAAAGCAAACTCTTTCCTCTTCCTTAATATTTTAGGTGGAATTTCTTTCAAGATAATAACATTTTGAGCCACAATTTGAAACTTCTCATTGTAAAACTTCTGAATAATTTCATTGCGGCGTGTTCTCCTTGAGAAATAAATCACAATATCCCTTGGCAACTTCCTCTGTCGGGCCACCCATGAATTCACCCGATAGACTTTTTCTATCTCTCTTTCAATCTCCTCAATTTCACAATTCAAGGCTGCCGCCAAGTCCACAGCAATATCACCTCTTAAATTTTCATTTTGATTCTCTTTAACTCCCCGTATTCTCAATGCAAATTCCATTTCCCTGTATTGTATCATTATAAGTTCATTCTGTGTTAGATCTGCATTTTCCTCAATTTTATCCAACCTTTCAT
>NW_015386582.1:940387-954703 GCF_001527695.2 Protobothrops mucrosquamatus | reverse complement strand
GGGTGTACAAAAGGACAATAGGGGGATGGCTCTCCATTGCCATACACAAAGAACAGGAAACTTAAGTCAAGGAGGTACTAATTCAAGGTAGGCTTAACAGGAGAAATGAAACTTAAGTCAGGAAACGAAACCTAAGGCAGGCAGGTAAGCTTTTCAGGAGAAACGAAACTTAAGTCAGGAACCAAATGGATGCAACAGGGGGGGTGTCCTTGGTGCTCTCTGAGTTGGTTGTTTTCTGGCAGACATTTCATTACCCCAAACTAGTTAACATTATCGGTGCACTGATGATGTTACCTAGTTAGGGTAATGAAACGTCTGCCAGAAAACAACCAAACTCAGAGAGCACCAGGGACCCCTCATTTCAATCCTGAGCTACAAATATTCTCCTTTAATTGGTAATTCTATCTGGCCAAAGCTGTTTCCTGTTTTACATGTAGCTTTAAAATATGTTAGTTCAGCAGGCAACTGGGGAGCACATCAGAGGCATTGGGCAGGAGGAGGGCAAATATAGAAAGCAGTGTCGCAACATCATGACATGTTTTGCCTTCTTTCATTTGTACACTGTGACATTCCACATGCTTATGGAAAGGGCAGAGTCTGCCTCACAAGAGCAATGCTGCTTTTTAAAAAATAAAAGATTCAGATCCTGCAGATACCCCTGGGACACATCCTGGTTATTATTCCATTAGGGGCTGTTTCCAGCTGTTCCATTTAAAAATAAAATACATTTTGATTTTAATATAATACATTTTAGTTTTCTGGCTTGGGTAGTATAATTATGATGGGCTTTATTAATGCTGTAATGTCTGCTATGCTATGGTTCTATAGATGAGGCTGGCAACCAGCCAACAAGGCTATTTAGTCTCTATAGAGAAGCTATCAAAGTAGTAGGAAGAGATTTCTCCAATCTGTTAAAAACATATTCAAATGGATTGCAAAAATTTAGAATAGAATAGACCCTTTCATTTCAGTACTGATCCATATGCCACACAGGAATTAAGACCAGATAAAAGCATCTGGCCTTCACAAATTTGGAGGGAGCTTAGGTACTTATGAAAAAAGTGTTCAGAGAAATTGAGATAAAGCTTAATATTCTCAGAAACCTGGCAAATTCTAACAATTCTGAGGGCATATCTGTTTCTATGAGTGTATCTGTGTGTACATATATGTGTATGGAAGCTAGTGTGTTATAATGGTTAAGAGTCTTAAGCTGGTTAGGAGTGAGGAAATCCAGGTTCGTATCTTCCCTTAAGCATGGAAGACACCTGAGTGACTTTGGGCCAGTCACTCTCTATCAACATGGGAAATTGCAAAATAACTGTCTATCAACTCACACTGCACCTTCCTGAATGATTATGATCCATAATCTTCAAGGAAGAGACCTTATCCTGCAGTAGTTGATTCAGGTTGTACTCAACACAAAATATCCACTGATTAATAAAGGGTGAACAGATTTTAAAAATTATGCATTTATTTTTAAAACTTGGTTCCAAATACTGGAGCAATTTGCAGCTAATCCACTGCTGTGTCTTTCATTGATACAAGGTTTTTGAATGACAAAGCATTAATCCAGGTGCATTGCAGGGGGAAAGGGGAATTGGCCACAGCATTTTCTAAGCTTTGCATGATTGGAAGACATGAGAGCTCAACAAAGACCCAATATTCTGAGTAGAAGCCTAAAATATATCTCAGGTAAGGGACTGACCATTACACTTACCTGAATCAGCTTCATAGCGTCTACCGGATGCTCAATGTTCCTCACAATATGGCCTCCAATTCCTCCATAGACGATATCCAGTTCAGGCCGTACTTCACAGACAAGATCTAACAGCTTGATGAAGCCTTCATTTACAAGCACATTCTAAAGTAGGGACAAGAACAAGATAAAGGGCTTGGGCTTAGAAATAAGGGATCCTCTCACTTACTTTTAAGTCCATTTACTGAATTAGCCCCTGAAACCATTTCAATGAGTCGTTCTAGGTACAGTTGGATGGCTGTGTCACTGTGCTATTCTCCAGTCTGAGTGTGAAGAAAAGTATGCTGGCAACTTCCCCACCCCCCCACCAAATTCTGTCCAGGAATGAGGCCAGCAAATGGTGATATGCTTAGAGGAGGGGTTCCCAACTGGGGGTGCTCGCCCCCCCTGGGGATGTGAGACGATACTCCAGAGGGTGCAAAAACTTGGGTTTTCAAAATTACAGTGTATATGCATAATTCATTGGTATTATTTTGAACTTTTGTAAGGGGTGCGAGAATATATCAGAAGTGTTCTAGGGGTGCAGGGTATAGAAAAGATTGGGAGCCGCCAACTTAGAGTATCAGTAGAAAAAAAAGGTAGATTCCCCACTTTCATTTTTTCCCACCAAGCATTCATCCTCTGTCAGGAAAAACAAGCAGCAATCACTTCCTTTAAGATGTGGCAGGACAGGGTCATATAAGCATAAGCAGGAGCCTGCTGCTTTGGGGTAGCCACTTTTGAAGCTCCCCAAGTGACAGGTTGTACGTGTAGAACCAGAGTTCTGAACACAAGTCTAGTACTACATTTATGTCTTAAAATAGTCTGACTCACCAGCCACAAATAGGGAGAGAGGGCAGGAGGAAAACAAAAGGCACTCTCACCTCAACATGTGTCCTTCTGCCAGGCCTGTGATCCCCTGACTGGCTTCTTTTTGGACACAGGCTTTGGACACAAATAGGCAAAATGCCACTCCCTGCATCCCTTCATAATCAACATTAGGGCTACCCAAATCCCTTTGTTGGCATACACTGATGAAAACCTACAATGTCCTCAGGGCCACAAGAACCAGCAACATAGATAGTAGAACTTGGATCGCTTTAGATGCTTCAGTGCAGAATAGAGCTGCCTTCTCCTCAGAGAATACTAATCCTGTTTTCTAAATAGCAACATTTATACACCCAATGCTCTTTCAAAAAAGCATTCTATGCATGCTCCTATGGAGCCTGGGTAAGATGTGACAAGTGTTTCAGAAAGAGGCTGCTTCCTCAGTAGAAGCCAGGGGTCTGGTTAATCCTGCAGTCAAACCCAAAATGGCACCAATGGTCACAGGAGAAGGAGGATATCCACAACAGAGGCCAATACCGACAGTAGAGATCCTGATCCTAACCACATTGTCAGTCAATTATCTATGAATTGTCCTTGATCAAGTAGATGGCATAAACTGTATTAGAAGAGAGCACATCTTTCTTTAAAAGCTGAGGTCAACGTTGAGCTTAAAAATGAGCTTAGGGAAATATCAGAAAAACCGAGGATATAAAAACAGTTACCAGAATCTGTTCTTGGTACTGACAGGGAAACTTTAAGATGAGCTCTTCTGACAGAAAAAGCATTTTCTGTTTTTCAAACTGTGCACCCGATACTCAGGGTTCTGTAATTTGCAAATCTACATATATGCCATCAGTTTTCATAACTGATTCAGCCTCTTTTTCCTGTTTTGCACCAAGTATTCTGCTTGGCCAGCCACAGGGAGCTTTACTGGGTCTGTCATACAAATGTGCTTGCTAGCATATTCTTTTGAGTAAAATGGCATGCACTTCCAAACAAATATGCCTGAGATAATTACTCTCAAAAGTAAGGTTTTATGTCTCTCTTTTTGAAGTTCACTTGGTATGTATGCAGTGAACTGCTCTTTTAATACGCAATCCATTTCAAGATGCACTTCAATTTTCTTCACTTAACTCAGGAAGCTCAAAAGCCATCAAGCTAATAGTCCTCTGGTTATTCATATATGGGCTGTATTAGAAAAGGAGCTAAAATTGTTCATGAAAGGCTTTAAGAAGATTTCAACATTATCAAATGTTAGGACTCTATTAGTATGACAGTGTGATTTGTTTGACACGCATGATGCATTTTAACTATGTTCTTAATAATTGTGTGTGTGAGAGAGAGAGGGAGGGAGAGAGAGAGAGAGAGAGAGAGAGAGAGAGAGAGAGAGAGAGAGAGAGAGAGAGAGAGAGAGAGAGAATTTTTTTTTGAAAATGTTTGTTGGCCCTATGGCAACCCAAACTGCAACCCAAAACCCACTTATGTATCGCCAGGTGCCGGGTGGGCATGGCCCACTGTGTGGGCATGGCTGTGGTGGTCATGGCAGACTGGGTGGGTATGGCCAAGGTGGGCATGGTCACCTCGATGTTGCTCGTGGGGAGGGACGCCTGTGGGGGCCGGGCAGGGTTGGGGGAGATCCAGAGGGTCTCTGGCAGGTGGGGCAGTGGGCAGGAGGCTTGTCCTGCACAGTGAGGTGAGGCGAGGCATGGCAGGGCAGGGGTGCCATTGTCGCAGGGCAAGGCGAGGCAGGGGCCGGGGCGGCTGCTGCCTGACACCATTGGCCCCCGCACACAGGCCAGCGAGCGCATGGAGGCCGACAGTGTCCATCAGCAGCCACAGCTTGCTGGCCCCTCGACTGACGCACTCTGGGGCTCCGCAGCCCATTGCCAGCAGTTCAGAGAAGCTGCCTCTGAGCTGGATGGCCGGCCGACAGCTGAGGAGGCGATGCAGTGGGTCGTGCCCGGGAAAAGGAGAGTATGCAAGGTCAGGAGGGATGGGATGGGGGGGGAGGGAAACCAGCCGTGCTGAGATGCATCAGGCCACGTGGGACCTCGGTGAGTTAGCAGGCGGCTGGTTGAAGAGGGATGGTTGCCATCTCCGGAGCAGGGCGCGCGTGCCCACAGAGAGGGCTCTGAGTGCCGCCTCTGGCACGTGTGCTATAGGTTCGCTACCACTGCCTTATGGGCTCCCCTAAAAATCTAACAAGAAAGAGGAATCTAATAGATGCTAATGCTGTGAAATATCCCATCTAATGTTTAGCTTGCACAGAGAATACAATATACTATAAATATCTTATGCTATAAGATATAATGCTGTAAATCTTTATTTCTCTTAGCAAAGTCCAGGGTATGTGGCAACCTTTCATTTACCAACAATTGGTTTTGTGCACATAGCAATATGTATTTCTTAACTTTCCCTCTCCTAATTAATTCTTACTGAGATGTTGATTTCTTCCATTCTGGATTTTGAATTCTTCCTGATTGACATGAGAAGAGCAATAGCGCCTTCTACTGTGAGGAGATTCTGGGACATCTGTGAGGAAAATAAACTATCATTTGGATCCTGAAATAATACACAATAAATTTTTTGTTCCTGGAGCTTTAAAAAAAAAGCCTGCACCTAGATCTGCAGACATGACTCTGTTCTAATTTTGACATAGATTTGTTGCATGATTTTATACAATGCATAAACTCATGAGCAACATTCTTGATCTGTAAAATGGAAATAACAGTGATCGGTAGCTTTTAAAGAAGTACAATGCATTGCTCAGTCATTGCCTCGCATTGACAGTCCAATTAGAGAAAAGGATTTTTAGCAAGGATATCTGGGAGACTAGAGAAAAAGGAACAGGGTACAGCTGCCTGAGAGAACTGTTGATTTTGTTCAGCACAGTCAAATAACATCATTGTTCATTGTTTGTAACTCTGAACAGATTTCTATGATGCTGCATCAAAAGCAGCAATGGTTTCCTCTGCACTCATTTCCTTTTTGACAACTTTTTTTTTGGCAGTAACCACTTCTTTATAAGAATGTTTATTTATGATAAGATATTGAAGCACTTTACATTTTTTTTAAAATGTGCTAAATATATTATTATTTTACCATATGGCAGCAGCTGGCCAAATTTAGCTGGGCTAGGAAGCTAACACAGGTCAAGGGGTGGTAGTAGTGCAAGCACTATAACAAGTATACACATTATGCCATAATCTATGCTTACTTATGGAGGAATGTGTTTATTACATTTCTGCTGCTTATATTGCTAACATAAATCTCAAACAAGGAGTAGACAAATACTACAGATAGTCCTCATTTAGTGACCACAACTGGGATCAGCAACTTGGTCACTAAGTGATATAGTTGCTATTTGGAAAATCATTGGATTGCTACTGTGCTTACAATTTTACTTCAGCTTTTCTCTTTCCCCCACCCCACTCCCCTGCCCTTTGGAATTCTCACCTTGACCACTGGATAATAAGCAAGAAGGGTATTAATATTTGTATTTACATTCACAGGATAGGAAGGGAGAGAGTAAACAGACACACAATGGGGAATACAAACGGAAAGAAATGCATGCATTCCTTTTGATGTGTATTCTCCATTGTGTATTTGCTTACTCTCTTGTTATCCCTTCTTCTCCAATCTTTCTGCTCTGTAGGGGAGAAAATTGGTTAGGCACAGGACAGATTGCTTAAAGAGATCACTTGTTGAAGTGAAGAAAAAAAGAATAAAAAACAGGTGGCATCAGTCAATGTGTACTAATTAACTGTAATGGTAAACATGTGACAGGAAGAGACACTGCAATGGTCATAAATCCCCACCATGATCACAAAGTTATTTTGCCAGCAGCATCATAACTTTGAATGGTTGTTGCACAGCCAGTAAGCAAGATCTACCTATAGTTAGGGATTTCTTTGTTTGCGTGATCAGTTGCAAACTAATCTCAGACAAAAGCTGCAAGAATAACCACTTTCAGCCCCTAAATTTATAAGCAAAATAGTATGGGAACGCCATGGTCACTCAAACATCTTCCTCTGATAGATCTTTCTTGCAGCTCTATGTTTCTTATCCTCTTTGCTATTCAACTGATTTGAAGTCAATCTCTGCAGCCCTGAAGTCTAGAAACAGGAAAACATAAGAAGAAAACTTGGGAACTTTTCTCAGATTCTACAGTGAACTGCATAACTTTATCCATGCTGTGTAGACAGCTCACCCAGGGCCATAAAACTGGCAGCCTGAGAGTTCATCTGTCTGGTAGGCCAGCTCAGAAAATGGCATCCTACCTTTAAGATTCTAAGGCTCCCATTCATTTCTAATCCTTTGCATAGCTTTATTGCCCCTTCATTGTTGATATGGTTGTTGCTGATATCCAGTTCAGTGAGCACAGAGTTGACTTTGAGAGCTTCTCCAAGGGCAAAGGCACCTTCATTCCCAAAGCCATTCCAGGAAAGGTTCAGTATCTTCAATGACCCATTAGTCTCCAGGAAAAAAAAAAGAGTAGAACCAACTTTTATCTGTGACTCTATGTATATTTTTAAAAAATATTTTAATCTTTAAACTATTTTCAGTCCTGGAATCAGAAATGAAATCAATTTGGATGAAGAGAACGCTGACCATGTTTAACGTCAACAAGTATATAATGTGAAGGCCTTGCTTTCCCAACACTTTGTCTTTCACACAGAGACCAACAAGATAACTTTGGGAATCACAGTTGGCCTAAGATGTGTGGAATCTCCTGCTAGTATTCCAGCTGATATTGATAAACTGCATAGTAGCTGCAGTGATTCAAGGCTGAGTCTGCCTCTTAAATTTCCCACAATGCCACCAAGTTCTTGATACTCCTGTTTTCAAATATTTAAGATTCTTTGTGAATAAGAGTCTCTGCTTGCTGCTATCTTGCCATAGGCTTTTGTCCTTGTTGCTTCGGTATCATACTCAACCTGGCCTTGCTCAAGGCCTTCAACTCAAGACACCTAAAGCAGATAGTCCAGCAGATTCTCACCTTGAGACCACCACTCAGGGCCGTCGCGCCCTTCAGCCGCAGATGATTCCAGCTCAGATTCAGAATCTCCAGTGATTCATTGTTGGCTGAATAAAAGATGCACAGACACTTATATATGCTGTATGGGCATTTTTGCAAGATTTATTTATTTATTATATGCTGCCCATATACATTTAATAAAGCAACTGTGGGTTTTGGATAGTTTCTAGATGTCTACAGCTTGTGGAATATGAAGGTCCTTGATGGCCTTGACTCAGTAATATTACCATCTGGCACATCTCCTCCCTTAAGTTGGGAAACAAAACTTACCTAGTACCTGTCCAAATAGCTCTCCAGCTTTCTCAGTAAACTCATTGTAACTGAGGTCCAGCTCTATCACTCTGTAATTAGCCTGTAGAAAGATTGGTGCAGAGACCTGTAGACTCAGTTGTTGTCTTCCATTAAAGCACTAGCCTTAAAACAAGGGTCCCTTTGCTCACAAATGTTTGTGATACGTGACACTCTACTTTTCCAAAACATTAGTAATGTTTCCAAGGTACTGTCATATATGCATCTATCTACTTTAAAACATGTACATGGAATACCATGTTGACCTAATACCATCTCAAATATGCCATTTTTATATTTCCTCTGCATCTCTACTGGTGGAAGGCCAGCGTGTAATTAGTTATCCAGTCTTGAAGTAGCAATTTAGTGTCTTCAGAATAAAACCACTCTGGTTTATTCTTCAAGAGACCTGATTGATAGGAAACTACAGCATGCTGAAAATTATACTCAATGGTAGAATATAGTTCAAACAAACAGTCAATTTCAGTGCATACCTCCTTATTTCTGACTCTGATTAGGGCTTCCCTCAGAGAAGGTAAAGAGAAGTTCAAAGTTATTAAAGAATGATTAAAAAAGAAAATTTATTAAAGAGGTATGCATTTTTCTGTGGTTATCTCAAATAGAGACTTGAAGAAAGTACAGCCCTTCTACCCAAGAGACCAAGTCTGATCACAATTTGAGAGAAAAAGATCGTGTAGATGTTTCTTATTTTACAGTATTCGTAAGCCTCTTCAATCCCAAGATTCTGAGTAACATGTTTAAATTAAAATAAATATTAACCAAAATTATAACAACAAAAAGTAAATCTGAATAATATTCAAAATACATAATCACATAAAACCCAAGCTTGGAATTTACAGTCATTCACCTAGGACCAAAACCTCAGTAAAATAAAAAAAAAAGATTTAAATCTATTTCTAGCATTTAGCAGGGCAGGGGCTGTGTGTATGTCTAGAGGAGCAGTAATCCATAAAGTGATGGCTGTTACCAAGAAGGCCTGCCATCTTACCCCTGCCTTAGGAACCCCACAAAGGGAGGAAATTTTCCTGGGCTGGAAGTGAATTGGACAGGCGGATTCAGTTTTACCAAGGTTTTGCCTGATGTACCCAAGTACTGCACTGTTTAGGCAGGCGTAGTCAACCTTGGCTCTTTTATGACTCGTGGACTTCAACTCCCAGAATTCCTGAGCCAGCTTAGCTTAGCTGGCTCAGGAATTCTGGGAGTTGAAGTCCACGAGTCATAAAAGAGCCAAGGTTGACTACCCCTGGTTTAGAGCTTTAAAGATAATAACCGGCACTTTAAATTGTGCACAGAAGTCTGCAGTAACCAATGCAGATGATTTTATCCCCTTTAATGTTTACTATGAGCTCTTTACCGCCAGAATGCAATGCTATTACTTCAGAATTAGTCCTTCCTGTACTGAATGAGCAACTGAGGGTGTTGCATGCAGAAGCTTGTTGCGCTTGTAGACAAGAGGTGTTTCCCAAATATGGCCTTGTGCCATGATTGGGGATGATTGGAGTCTAAAGTTGGAGAAGCTTGCTTTAAAAGCTCCAGCTAGTTTGGGGAATTCTTTTTATTATTTTACTATTTTTATACTTAAATGCTTCCTTCTTTATTCCAGATGCCCAGTTGTCCCCTTTAGCAAGATACTCACAATTAAGGATTCAGAAAAATAAGGTGCTGCCTCGTCTCTAAAATCATTTCCTAAAGACAAAGAAAAAGAGCTGCTAAAAAATTGGAGGGCTGTTTTAGGTAAGTCAATTGCTTAGTCAGTTTCTGCCGTTTGCAAAGGCTACTTGTAAAATTCATACACAGTACACAGATCTCATATAATACGCTTATATGATGCATGGAAAACTCAATTAATTTCATTTTAAAAAATGGAAATGGTCTTTGTTTTGGAAAAGAAGAGCATTTGACTTAATAATTCAAGAACTGGGTATTATCTAAAATTAGGAAGCAATTCGTTCCAACAGGGCTTCAAACTGTTAGCCAGTAAAAATGAGAACTATCAAAGTAGATAGTAGGAATACATCAACAAAGCTTTTAAAAAGCTATATTACTTATAAAGAGATAAAAAGCTTTAACAATAACAAGAAAGCAGGTTATCAAATCTTGGAGTTTTAGACACTATAAAATTTCAGGCAAGACTTTTTTCATCCTCTCGAGTATATATGAAGTTACTCATGTTTGAATTTGTGTGCCCAAGATGGGGATTGTAATCCTAAACTACAGTTAGGGTTCATCTTGTATACTCAGAAAGGAGGTATATGTTGGCACTTGTCATGCAGCAAACCTATGAAAGATCACAAGCTTCTCACCTGTGATTTACAGACCCCAAAGGTGCAGATCTGGGGCAAATCATTATTCTGTATATCGTCCCATTCCTGTCAGCCACAATCCTTGGATCTTTCAATAGATCTTTCTAAGAGCAAATGCCGCATTCTGTAAAGTTGATACCTGAATTTTGCTCTGCTGCATCATTCTGCCTTTCTTGAAGAAACCTACCTGCAAGTCTAATGGACCGGATATTAGAAATATTATGGTAAAACATCCTGCAGATAGCTTCAGCTCCATCTTTGTTGAGGTGATTATGGGAAATATTCTAAAAAGAAGAAGAAAAACTTATAGAGAAGAGTTAAAAAAAAAATAGGATGATGCCCTTAGCAGTATGTGAGCAACTAGATATTTGTGAATTCCTATAGAATGACACAGACCATGTTATCCAGAGTGGTATGTCAGTCAGAATTTAACTAGCAAGATTTTACTCTGCTCCAAATGTTTTCATTTTCAAATGTCTCTATGTATATTTACACATAATTTAATGTACCTGCATTTAGCCAAGTGCCATGTCATTGCTGTGAAAGCTTTGAGTGAAGACTACCAAAAGACAGATTAAAAAAAAAGAGGAATCAGCCACAAAAATACACTTTCCCAAGTTTTCCCCATCAACATGAGAACGGAAGGGTTGAAGGCACATCTTAGAGTCAATGAACACTTGAAGAAGGCTAAACCTTTGTGAAACCTGATTGCCCAAGCCCAACTAAATGGCTTAAAACTCAGAGTTGATCAAATTTCCATGTAGACTTAATAGTTAAATTGATTGTACCCAAAGTAGTCTAGGCCAGGCAATTACATTTACATTTAGTTCATACTATTTAACTCTTTTCTGTAATGATGTCTTACACAAATGGCATAACTGCTGCAAGTGATGTAACTTGCAATTTAATAAATAATCAGGGATAACAAAGCCTTCACCCCAATTAGTCCATTACACTGTTTCTTTATGCAGCCACAAATACATAGACACTTAATTTTTGTAAATAATATATTCATTTGCAGATAGATATTCATATCTAGCAATGGATGCTTTTCTCAGTTAATAGATTATTGTGGAAGTATTATACAAAACACTGACCGCTTCATCAATTTTTCCTGCATCTCACATAACTTTCTAAAAGATAATGCACAGTATGTGCTAATGCCTATAGCCATTAAGTGTATCTCTATTATTATTGTACTGAAGACCATTTTCTGGGGGTCTATAACTGGAAGCAAGTGGAAGAAACTGGACCAATTTTATCAATACAAAATTTGTCCCCCACCCACCTACCCACCAAGAATGCATCAAACTATTCGGCAGCCATTCATTACCCTTTATTTTCTACTGAATTCTGAAAAAGCAAAGTGATGAATCTGAGATACTAAGAAGACATCCTAGTAATGTTGTCAATACAATCACTGGGTCTGTTTATTCAGCCTTCTTCATATAAGGAGAGCAAATTGTAGACAATTGGGGAGGGGGGGAGGATGGATTATAAGAAGAATTTAACACTTTTCCCCTTGCTGTCATAGTTGCTCAAACGGATTACTAATTTCATAACTTACAAAACACATGTGCAACTTTTTATTGAGAAATAAGAATATAATAATAATAATAATAATAATAATAATAATAATAATAATAATAATAATAATAATAATAATAATAATAATAATAATAATAATAGTAAAGTTGGAAGGGACCTTGAAGGTCATCTAGTCCAACCCCCTGCTCAGGCAGGAAACCCTATACCATTTCAGACAATATAATAGTCATAATACTACTGAACTTGTAGGTTCTATCACAAATATTTTAGAATGAAATAGTTGTTCAGCATTCCATTAGTTCCTACTGTCCCATTAAACATTCAAGTTTAATAGCAACATTTGCATTTTCACAAGGACAACGCTCAGGCTTTGGGGATTGCGTGGGACACTAGCATATAGCAGGGTCAAATAAGTAAAGACTATGAAGCTCATAGGACATCCAGAAAATCATGAAATAGCCTGGCATATTAGCCAAGCATAATTCTACAGTGCAGTACAAGAGAGTTTCCTTTGTCGTCCTATGAGGGAAACACAGAATACCATCTCTTGGATGTAGCAGTTTTCTCGCAACATCTGTACTAAGTATGTAGTTCCTTCAGCCAGAATCCAGTTATCCTCTAGCTCCAGGTGAGTGATGGTTGTGTTGGACTACAGAATGAAGAATTCAAAAAGGAAAAAAAAATGCTGACATTTAGTAACATTAATTTACAAATAATGTAAATTATGGGCAAAACTAGAAGTGCCCATAACAATTCATGTTGCTATATTCTGGAGCATAAGCAGCTTCTAGATAACCAGAAGGGCAGTGTCATAGATCACACTCAATGTATTCACAGTGAGAATCTTTAGCCAATAATGCTGTATATCTTAAACATGAAAACAAATCTTTAGCTCTGAGTTTTTTCTTGTGTCTATGTAGCAGACATTAAGGCTAGAATGTCAAATGTTTACATCTCTTGCAGATCGTCCTCTCTTTACCACCAGTTGGCGGTTTAATTTTAAACTCAGTTATAGTTAAAATGCTTAAAAGATGGAAGAAGGAAGAAGGTTCGTGGAAATTGCCAGTTTTGCCATGTGTTTAAACTAATCTATCAGTATTATAGGGTAACCCTTTAATCCTTCTTCCCCAAACTGGGAAAACAGTGTTGAAGTGCAATAGCATCAGGTAAAAGTGCTTACAACCAGAGCAATAGCAATGGCTTTGGTTCCCTTTGGTCCAA
This sequence comes from Protobothrops mucrosquamatus, assembly GCF_001527695.2. NCBI lineage: Eukaryota > Metazoa > Chordata > Lepidosauria > Squamata > Viperidae > Protobothrops > Protobothrops mucrosquamatus. The sequence continues at coordinate 941,721 of NW_015386582.1, read as the reverse complement.
GACCATGATGGTTGAGATTCATAACAGGCTCTTCCATGTTCCGCATGAAGTATGAGACAGGAATCACTCCCACCAGTTTGCATGCCTCTCTATACAGGTCTGCACCCTTTATAGTTGTAAATGAGCGCTCAGCATCTGCAAAGGATAAGTATATAGACAACAATGCATACTCTAGTTCAATACAGAAAAAACAAATTAAGCCCTGTCAAGGGCTTCACAGGACAATTATTAAAGAGAATTGAACTAGTGAGCCTTGACATATCTATGCATGCAATTAGGTTAAAAACTCCTTATATACACCTCCCTCCCCCTATTTTCCCCACAACAATAACCTTGGGAGGTGAGGTGAGGTGGCCCAATGTCACCCAGCTGGATTTCATGGCTAAGGTAGGATTGGAACTCACAGTCTTTTGCTTTCTAGCCTGGTCCTTTAATTACTAGGCCAAACTGGCTCTCTAATTATGTGTAATGAAGTAATGAAGTGCTATTAGGGTTGCATTGTTTCAAATCAATGTTAGATTTATGAATTCATTTTGATTGGGTTGATCCTACCTAATGGTGTTGACAAGACTACCTTATGACCCATCTATATTTGAGTTGGTGAACTACAATGCAAACAATCCTTTAAATTAAGCAACAGAAGCCCTGTGTTAAGGTGAGCATTTTGGGGAACTTTCACAAGTTGAGAAGTAGGGAATATTTGTATGAAAGACAGAAGGGAAATATTCACCTTCAATTGAAAGATCTGTGTCGGAACTGTCTTCTCTTTTCTCTTCTGCTACCTCAGAGGCATCAGCAACTGACAAAGTCTCCACATATGTGCTGTGTTCTGATACCTCACTACCTGCAACCAGATTAATTACTTTCTGTATGAATAGAAGGTTCTTGAGATATTGAATACCCAGCATGCTGTCCAGAAAATCTATTAACAAACTTCAGACACCCTTAAACAGCTGTTCATTTTTTCCCTTTTGAGTTTCTTTGCCCAGTTGTACATAACGTTCATGAAAAATCTGTTACAAGTCAATGGATGTTGTCTATGGTCGGAGTCAGACGAGGTAACCACAAATAATCATTTGAAGTTGTCCCCCTCAACACCTGCAGTGCTGGCTCAAAAGGATACCATTGCTAGTTTCAAAGGACACCATGCTAAGGCTAGAAAAAGTTCTGTTTTCTCAATTATTTGCTCCTGTTAGCCAAGTTAGATTCCCCACTGTTTATTGATCTTTTGCCTAAAATTATGCCATTCCCTTTTCTAGTGTTCCTTTCCTACCATTGATTGAAAGACCATAATAGTAATCTCCTGTGACAATTGGAAAACAATTTGTGTGCTG